>NC_134687.1:28045030-28220030 GCF_050947455.1 Rhinoderma darwinii | reverse complement strand
TTTCCATCTAAATGAAGAAAACTGTCTACAGTCCTCAAAATATCTCCAATTGGGACATCCATCTATGGACAGATCTGTTTCGCTCTTTTGGGCCTCATCAGCACAGATCAGATACAATCTTATGGGAATACAGACTTTACTTGGGGAAAACCTTGGAGAGAATTAGGATATCAGCAGTGACGTGTTTCTTGTGGAGAAAACCTATCTGTGCTCATTGTTGTACTGTGAAGAGATGATATTATTTTGTACAAAGTGGTTAAAATATGACTGGCACAATATAAGGATTAAACCACGGAATTCAAAAACATATAACCCAGAATAATGAATTACTATGAAACCTGTCCTAGGGATCATCTAAAAACTGACCATATACCTACCAATAATTTGAAAAGAAATCTCATTGTTGGAAGTGTATAGGAAGCTACAAAGATTCCCAGAAGGCAGGGTGTAAAAAATAATTTGGGGACCACATTAGTGTATTTTGTCATCTCTCAAACATATTTTATTGTTTCCTCTTTGATAGGGACAGTGTGAGAGGTTGACATCTGCCCGGTGCAAGGAACAAAAGGAACCACCCAGATTTGGCATTCAGGATAGTTGGCTTCTCTCTCATAGAAGATGCCGTTTCCTCATATTGACCTGTGTGTCCTTAGACTTAGTTTAATAAATTGTCAGTAAGAATAAATTTTTAGTTTAACCCTTTCATGACCAAGGGTCATTGATGCCCCTGTATCCAGGTCAAATTTTCCATTTTTGATATGCACTTCTTTAAACGATAATATCTTTGGAACCGCTTTGAATATCACAACTATTTTTACATATTTTTTTTTTTTTACAAGACTTATGAGGCTTTCATTTTCTAGATTAGTTTAATTAATTCTGTGTTTTTAATTTTTATTATAAGCAGACAAATCATAAAATATAAAAAAAACTTTTTAAATTGTTTATATATTTTTATCTATCTATCTATCTATCTATCTATCTATCTATCTATCTATCTATCTATCTATCTATCTATCTATCTATCTGTCTGTCTGTCTGTCTGTCTGTCTGTCTGTCTGTCTGTCTGTCTGTCTGTCTATCTATCTATCTATCTATCTATCTATCTATCTATCTATCTATCTATCTATCTATCTATCTATCTATCTATCTATCTATCTATCTATCTATCTATCTATCTCTATAGATATAGATATACACCGTAGTGCTCTGTAACAATTAGTGCTCTTTTCTCTCCGTCACCCTGGATCGCTGTGAGGGGAGATTGAAGAGCGCTATATACACGACCTTGAAAAAAATGGCAGTCAACAACGAATCAACTGTCAGTTTTTCTTGGATGAATTTTATTTGTTAAGGTTTTGTGTCCCCGAAAACTCAAGAGTGCCCATGTAGATAGTAATGCAATACCACTGTAGATAGTGCCACATTGCCCACAAAGATAGTGCCAGTGCCCACATAGATAGTGCCCACTGTAAATAGGGCCACAGTGCCCACATAGTGCCACAGTTCTCTCTGTAGATAATGCCCACATAGTGCCAGACACAGTGCCCATGTAGATAGCACCACAGTGTCCCCTGTAGATAGTGCCAATATAATGCCACAGTACCCATGTAGGGGATAGTGCCACACCCCCTGTATATAGCACCCCCTGTAGATAACACCCCCCTGTAAATAGCACCACCCCCCTTGTAGATAGCAACATCCCCCCTTTATTTAGCAATATCCACGCTGCAGATAGCGCCCCCCCCCCCCGTAAATGGCACACCCTTCTTGTAAATGGCACCACTGTAGCTCCCTGTAGGAGCGGAACCCCTCTTGCCGTAGATTCCGGTCCTACAGGAAGTCCCTGATGTCTCTGTCCATATATGGACAGGGACATCGGGGGTTAACTCTAAAAGCCAGAGCGCTGGCAGGGGTTTCCGATGCTGGAAGGAGCTTAGGTTGCGCTATCTACAGAGGGTTTTGCACTGCCTACAGGGGGTTGTGGGTGGCACTATCTACAGTGGGGGTTGTATTCCAGGGCTCTCAAAGCCCCGGCCGACATGAGAGTGCAGTGCTGCTCACACTGAAGCAGCACGACACTCATTAAACCCGTTCCAGGCTGTCAACGTCTATACACGTGCTAGCTGCACGGGACATCGGCAGTTAGAACGTATATAGCCGTATGGCAGTCGTGAAGGGGTTAAGTAGCAGCTTGAGCCTTGCTGTAATGCTGACTATCAGAAAGGTGTAACACTGGCGGCCGCCGATAGCCGCTATCCGGCTTCCCTGGGCTGCCGCCAGCATCTCTAACCTCTGTGTCGGTGTTCCCCTCCTCCTCCCCAGGGACGCCGGCATGTACTGCTCGCTACTCGCTTCCATAAGGTGCGCGTGCACCCTGGTGACCTATTAAAGGGCCAGCACGTGCACCACTATATCCTTCTTTAGCCTATCCCTGTGCACCCTGTCCTATTTAAATATGACCTGCCCTCCTTCCTGTTCCTGAGCGTTGTTGTGTCTGCCCATGTTCATTTAGCAAATGGTCCCTTAGTTGTATCCTGTACCCAGTTTTATGTATACTTTTTTCCTGTATGCCACATCCAGCAATTGTGTTTGTTGCAGTATGAAGTATAGTGTCAGAGTTGAGTTTGTTATCTGTGCCAAGTGTCATCTGTGCCAAGTGTCTTCACGTCAAGTGTCTGCCTATCTTCTACCCAGGTACTCATGTCCTAAAAGACTTTTGTTGACTGTTGTTTGGACAGCTGCTACTCCGCTATGGCGGTGTGGCCTAGTGGGTCCATATACACCATAGCCGTGATAAAAGGTAGGGGGGATTTAGACAATAGTAGCAAAATATGTAAAACGAATAAAATTGCCTCTAAATCTAAGGATGCTGAGGGTAGTCTCACTAAATACTCTTTATATGGAGGACAAGCCAAACATATATACATACCTCCCAACTTTCAAGTATCACAAAGAGGGACAAGCACGTCGTGGCAACTTTTTTTCCTTTTAAGTCATGCCTCTAATCCCACCCTATTCCCGCCCATGCACACCCAGTTCAGCCCACACAGTATCATGCTCCCATAGTGCCTCCCACACAGTATAATGCCCTCTAGCTGCCTACATACAGTATAATGCCCCATAGCTGCCACCATGCAGTATAATGCCCCCATAGATGCACCCATACAGTATAACACCACCACAGATGCCCCTTACAGTATAATGCCCACACAGATTCTCCCATGCTGTATAATGCCCACACAAATGCCCCATGAAGTATAATAGCCAAACGAATTCCCCCATACAGCATAATGCCCCATAGCTGCCCCATGCAGCATAATGCACCCATACAGTATAATTCCCACACAGATGCCCCCATACAATATAATGCCCCATAGCTGCCCCATACAGTATAATGCCCCATAGCTGCCCCATACATCTTAATGCCCCAAAGCTGCCGCCATACAGAATAATACACCCATAGCTGCCCCCACACAGTAAAATGCCCCCATAACTTCCCCATACAGTATTATGCCCCTATAGCTTCACCATACAGTGTAATGCCCCCATAGCTGCCATACAGTATAATGCCCCTTTAGCTGCAACCATACAGTATAATTCACCCTTAGCTGCCACCATACCGTATAATGCCCCTTAGCTGCTCCATATAGTATAATGTCCATATAGCTTGTCCCATACAGTATAATGCCCTCATAGTTGCCCCACAGAGTATAATGCCCCCTTAGCTGACCCCATACAGTATAATCTCCCCTTAGCTGCCCCTAGTGCCAGTGCCCACATATAAAGTTTCACTGCCCTTGTAGATAGTGCCACGGTGCCCATGTAGATAGCGCCCATGTAGATGGCACCATAGTCTCCCCCGTAGATAGTGCCCCTATATGGTGCCACAGTGTCCATATATGGACAGTGACCTCAGGGGTTCCCCCTAAGAGCGGAATCCCCAGCCAGAGCGTGAGGCAATAGGGATTCCACTCCAGGAGGAACCCCTGATGTCGCTGTCCATATATGGACAGTGACGTCAAGGGCTTCCCCGGGCACACAGCTTAAAGTAGCGCTGCACCCGGGGAGTCCTCGGCGAGCGGAGGAGCTCCCTCTGCTCCTCTGCTCTGAACTAATACTGAAGGGAGCTTATGGTTCCCTGCTTGAGCACTGGTTCAACTGTATCTGCGTCCTGAGGACGCAGATACAGTTGACAGCAGGACATACCCCCGGCCGCCTGGGACAGCATGACACCATCCGGAATCCGGGACTGTCTTGCTGAAGCCGGGATGGTTGAGAGGTATGATATATATACTCTTTGCTAATGAGGACCAAAAGACTGAAACAGATGGATATTTCTAGCTAGCTAATACTTCATTCATTTTTTAAGAATAATTGATTTTCTGTGTAAACCTGGCAACAGCTATCCACAAGACACTGTCATAAACATACCCACTTGGCTCAAACGGGCATTCAATTTCTATGGTTGAAGCAGGGATAATATATATACTTATCTTATGGGAACAATAGAATCAGACAAGTTCAATTGCAACCTGTCCCCTACCTGTTTCCCCTGACAGCAGATATCTGGTGTGCTGAACCCCATAGAGATTGCCAGTCGATCCTTCCAAAATCAATGCGATTGTCATACAAAAACCTCATATCTTTGGCAGGCATTACCTATGTAAAATGCACTTTAGAGACAAATGTCTCCTTTTTGGTGGAGAGCTACTTGAAAGCAAAATTATGAAGCAGAGAGGTAAATCATCGGTCTAAAGGCCATATTACACCGGCCGATTTAAGTCGGTGCAGCGAGTGCCGATCAACGAGACAGCTCATTGATCGGCACTCGTTTGTTCCTGTCACACGGAGCTATGAATAATATTTAACTTTTTTAAAACTATACGATCAGCAGATGAACGAGCGTTTGCTCGGTCATCTGCTGATCGTTCTCCTGTTTACACAGGGCAACGAGCGTTCTATGAACGATAGTTTGCCCGACAATTGCCCAGTGTGAAACCCCCTTAACTAAAGGGGCTAGAGTCCCATTCAGGCCCTGGTTCCGTGTGGGAAACAAATGGCCCTTCCTCCACTTAAGAGCACAATAGTACTTAAAATAGTATGCAAGATCGTACATACTATAGAGGCATTCCATGCGGCGATGGTGCCCTTTCCAAAATTAATATTTTTGGTCTTTTTTATTGGAAGGTGAGAACCTGCACAGGGATGTGATCTTCACATGAGCTGCAATGTTAGCAATCAAGGAGGGTGGAAAATGTACTAGAGTTGTGACAATGGTTCGGAAGCACCGGGAGCTCCTGTCTCGAGTGGTTAGGAGTGAGGTAGCGTCAAGCAGAATGCAGAGGGGGCCTCATTTTAATCTTTGCTATGTGGCCCCTCATCCTCTATGTGCTCCACTGATGGTATGTGATAGTTGATGGGTTACAGATTTTTTTATTGGGGCCCAGGAGCTTCAAGGAAAAGATTCTCAGCTCTAAATCCTCACCATACCCATCAACTATCAAAAACATCCCAGAAAGCACTGCAAAAAATAAATGAATAAATATTGTAATACCGTGTACAGTTCTCTTCCATTGCCTGCAATGTTTTTCGCTTTATGGAACGTCTCATTTTCATTAATTTATCCGGTATCTCCTTCCAAATGATAACTGGAAAATAAGCAATTCAATTTCATAGTCATGCAAATCATTACCGTGTTCTGTTTTAACATTAACGTTCCTATCGGAGACTTCAATGATTTAAACAAGATATTGTCCTTTTTATTTTTCCCTTTACCCCGATGTTGAACGCAACGGTCGAATATAAATTCTGCAATGGAAGAAAAGCATTAAGCCTAGTGTCAGCGGACAGTGATAGAGAAGTGTTTCTAATAATCCTTTCCCGTCAAAGCCTAGCCCGGTGTTTTTGATTTCTATGTAAGCTTTGTATGCACGCAATAAAAAGCTGCAATGCTAAAACACCATTCAATGAAAGCCACGGCAGTTACCATTTACAGTATATCATAGGGGGATGACAGCTGGAATAGTGGGAGTTCATTATAGGGACCATGAATTGTTGGAGGTAATTTAGATTACGATTCAAAGTTTAATTTAAAAATCTATCAACAAATGTGAAAGTGCTCGGGGAACATTTTAAAATGCACTTTAATCTCACCGGCGCAAATAGCTTTTCAGAGCCCTAAACATCATCACCTGGGAGAAAAAAAAAAACCAGTAAAACTTTACAGCGTCCTTAATTAAATTACAAATACAAACGATAATTAACTTTTTTTTTATTTTTATTTTATTCATGTCATTGTTTCGCTTTGGAATCAATATCTCTCGGTTGCAGGAACAGGGGTCTTTATGGCTTTACGGCTGTACCGGAGGATCTTCCGAGGGAGACGACATTTGGCGTATAAAAAGTATTTTATATACTGTATGTACATTTTACCCTTAAAAATGGGGGGGGGGGGTAAATATGAGGAGGCATGGCCATCTATTTCCTTCCAAATAATTGAAACATTGATTTTAAAGCAGGAGAAGCAATAAATTCCCTCGGCTGTAAATGCGTTTCAGACAATATGTGAAAGCTATATTTCTATTTTGTAGAATGTGACCTGTCATAGCGTCGTACATCTTTACCACGGCATAAATAAAAGGCAATGTCAGGCTTAGCCACAGAAGCTTCCCCCTTACAATAACTAGCAGAACATTAGGAATCCGTACAAGAGCATGTAATTGTTCTAGAAGAGCTGAGACTCTACCACCATTGACTTCTAGGACTAGCGGCGGACATCGACAGAAGAAAGCCCCTGCGCCAGAATAATATGCCAGCCCCTTACTGCCCTGAAGACCTAGGAGTAAGGTGGTCATCATAGATCTCTTCTCTGGTAACTCTTAGGTCGGATTCAGTTGACCATAATATGGGCACTTTTTTGTGCCCATATTGCGCCTGTATATCCGGGCCTGAACATGAGTCTAATTACCAGAAGTAAAAGCATAAGAGAATTCCCATTGTGCCAGGATTTGCGGGTACAAAATAGGTGCGAAACATTGGTGGCTCAGTGTGTTCCAAACCTAAAATCATAATTCTCTGCAAACACACCTATTTTTTAAGGGTGAGTTCACATGTAGCGTAAATACTGTGGGATTTTCCACAACGTATTTCATTGTGGAAAATCTGCAGCATAATACGGTAGCAGCAGAGTGGATGAGAATTGAACAAATGATAAGAGGAAAAAACGCAGAGAAATTTATCTGCGGTGCAGTTTTTTAATCCGCAGCATGTCAAGTGTATTTGCGTAATTGCTGCTTTTTTGTTGCGGGTTCTCCCCATTGAATTTAATTGGGAGATAAAACCGTAACTAATAGCAAATGTTGCGATTTGTGCGGCGTAAAATAATTCTGTGCTTGTTCGTCCAGGCCGGCCTCCTGGGATGACGTTTCAACCCATGTGACTGCTGCTGCCAATCACAGGCAGCAGCGGTCACATGAGATGAAACGTCATCCCAGGGCTGCAGAATGTCAGGACATCAGAGGGACACATCTACATTTTTTTCAGCGGACATTGCGGGCAAAATACTGTTTGTTTTTTTTACACAATTTGGTACCTTTACACAGTGTATCCGCCCTGTGTGAACTTACCCTAAAGGGGATGTTCAGTCCCAAATAATTTATGGCATATCCTCAGGATAGGCCGAGGCGTAGCTAGATTCTCCAGCGCCCGGGGCAAAGATTCAGATTGCCCCCCTCCAACTTCTTTCCCGACATCTCCTTCCCCCTCAACATGTTTGCTCTCTCTACCAATCAATTAGATGTAATATTTTTTTCACCATTTTTTTTATGTAACTCGAGCATAAAACCATTTCTTCATTTTACAAGCTATATTGTTATATAAGGGAGTTACCATAACAATAAATTAAAAGAAAATATATTGAAGAGGTCACACACAGACCCCCTGTAGATAGTGCCACACAGCCCCTTGTAGATAACGCCACACACCCCCTTTGTAGATAGCGCCACACTCAGTCCCTCTCTTGTATATAACGCCACACAGCCCTGTAATGGCAGGGGGTAGGGAGACGGACAAGTGAGCCCTAATCTACCCGCCACTCTGTCCCTGCCTACTTGCAACGACCCGCCCTAGGCGACGGGGTACAACTGGGCGGCGGTCCCTGCGCTCAGTAAGTGCACGACAAACACGACAAACATACAAAGGAACACAAGCAAAAAAAGGGCCGTTGCCCACGGCAACACCGTGAGCAACCAGAGTGGTGAACGAGCCGAGTCAAGCCAGGAGTGTGCGAGGTACAAAACGAAAAGCAGAAGAGTAGTCGGTAAGCCAGGGTCTGTATGGAGCAGGATCAAAAATAGCAGGAGCTGTAGCTGGGCCAGGAAACCACAAGGAAAGAATCACAAGCACCGAGGGACAGGAAGTGCAGGCTTAAATAGACCGAGGGCGGGAGCTAGCTGAGTCTGGCCAGGTTACGATAGGTTCTCCCACTCCTAAGCCTGCCAGCCTGAATGGTGGAAGCAGGAGTCAGTCTCAGGGATGTATTCTCAGGTGCTGACTGATTAGTTCTGGGAGTTAACCCCGAAGCTGTGCCTGGCAGATCCTTTACAGTACCCCCCCCCCTTTTATGAGGGGCCACCGGACCCTTTCTAAGTGGACCTGGCTTACTGGGGAAACGCAGGTGGAACCTCCTGACCAATACCCCAGCGTGAACATCCCGGGCGGGTACCCAAGTCCTCTCCTCGGGCCCGTATCCTCTCCAATGGACCAGGTACTGGAGGGAGCCTTGGACCATCTTGCTGTCCACAATCCTGGCCACCTCGAATTCCACCCCCTCAGGGGTGAGGATGGGAACAGGAGGTCTCCTCGAGGGAGCCAAGGACGGGGAGCAGCGTTTGAGGAGGGAGGCATGAAACACGTCGTGTATCCGAAAAGACGGGGGTAACTCCAGCCGGAAGGAGACAGGATTGAGGACCTCAATGACCTTATACGGCCCAATAAACCGGGGAGCAAACTTCTTGGACGGAACCTTGAGACACAAGTTCCTAGACGACAACCACACCAGATCCCCGACCATAAACAGGGGGTTAGCAGAACGTTTTTTATCAGCCTGAGTTTTTTGTACGCTCTGGGACACCTCTAGGTTTTTCTGAACCTGGGCCCAGACTGTGCACAGTTCCCGATGAACGACCTCTACCTCGGGATTGTTGGAACTACCAGGTGAAACAGAGGAGAACCTTGGATTAAACCCAAAATTACAAAAAAAAGGAGAGACCCCTGACGAGTTACTGACCCGGTTATTAAGGGAAAATTCGGCAAGGGGAATGAAAGAGACCCAATCAAATTGACAGTCAGAGACAAAACACCTTAAGTATTGTTCTAGAGATTGATTAGTCCTCTCCGTTTGGCCATTGGTTTCAGGATGGAAGGCAGAGGAGAAGGACAGATCAATCCCCAACTTCATACAGAAGGCTCTCCAAAACAATGAAACAAATTGTACCCCTCTGTCCGAAACAATATTGACAGGGACCCCATGGAGACGCAGGATATGTTTGACAAACAAGGTAGCTAACGTTTTGGCGTTGGGTAGTTTCTTGAGGGGCACAAAGTGGCACATCTTACTGAAGCGGTCCACCACCACCCACACCACCGACTTGCCTTGGGATGGAGGCAAATCGGTGATAAAATCCATGGAGATATGTGTCCAAGGTCTCTGGGGAATGGGCAACGAACGCAGTAAGCCCGCTGGTCGGGACCTGGGAGTCTTGGACCTAGCACAAACCTCACAAGCGGCGACGTAGGCCTTAACGTCTTTAGGCAACCCAGGCCACCAATAATTTCTGGTAATGAGGTGTTTGGTACCCAGGATGCCTGGATGGCCAGATAGTGCGGAGTCATGATTTTCCCTAAGTACCCTTAGCCGGAATTGCAGGGGAACAAACAGCTTGTTCTCAGGAAGGTTCCCGGGAGCTGCACCTTGATCAGCAGCAATATCAGAGACTAAATCAGAATCGATCGAGGAAATGATTATACCTGGAGGCAAAATACAAGCAGGATCTTCCTCCGAAGGAGGGCTGGCCATGAAGCTACGCGACAGTGCATCAGCCTTAATATTTTTAGACCCAGCCCGATAGGTAACCAAAAAATTGAATCTGGTAAAAAATAACGCCCATCGAGCTTGTCTCGGGTTTAGCCTCCGGGCAGATTCTAGGAAAACCAGATTCTTGTGGTCGGTAAGGACCGTTACCTGGTGCCTATCCCCCTCCAGGAAGTGGCGCCACTCTTCAAATGCCCATTTAATGGCTAAGAGTTCGCGGTTGCCAATATCATAGTTACTTTCAGTTGGCGAAAACTTCCTGGAGAAGTAGGCACAGGGGCGGAGATGGGTGAGGGACCTGGTACCCTGGGACAAGACAGCCCCCACTCCCACCTCAGATGCGTCAACTTCCACGATAAATGGCTCCATTTGGTTGGGCTGAACCAGCACCGGGGCCGAGACAAAGCACTTCTTAACGACCTCAAAAGCCTGGACAGCCTCAAGAGGCCAGTGGAGGAGATCAGCACCTTTGCGAGTGAGGTCCGTAAGGGGCTTAGCGATGACCGAGAAGTTAGCAATAAATCTCCTGTAATAATTAGCGAACCCCAAAAAACACTGTAACGCCTTCAGGGAGGCAGGTTGTACCCATTCCGCCACAGACTGAACCTTGGCGGGGTCCATGCGGAATTCATGAGGAGTGAGGATTTGACCCAAAAATGGAATCTCCTGTACCCCAAACACACATTTTTCAGTTTTGGCAAACAGTTTGTTTTCCCGAAGGACCTGGAGCACCTTCCTGACATGCTCAATGTGGGAGGACCAGTCCTTGGAAAACACCAGTATGTCATCAAGGTACACTACCAGAAAAACCCCCAGGTAATTTCTCAAAATCTCATTTATGAAATTCTGGAAGACCGCAGGGGCATTACACAACCCAAAGGGCATGACGAGGTATTCGAAATGGCCTTCGGGCGTGTTAAACGCAGTCTTCCACTCATCCCCCTCTTTGATGCGAATAAGGTTATACGCCCCCCGTAGATCCAATTTAGAAAACCATTGGGCCCCCTGAACCTGATTAAAGAGATCAGGAATCAAAGGAAGGGGATACTGGTTCCTTACCGTGACCTTATTCAGGCTACGGTAGTCAATGCATGGCCTAAGACCACCATCCTTCTTCCCCACGAAGAAGAAGCCAGCACCTACCGGAGAAGAAGAGGGACGAATGTAACCCTTGGCCAGGGATTCCTGGATATACACTCTTATAGCTTCACGTTCGGGACAAGAAAGATTAAATATCCTACCCTTAGGAAGCTTAGCTCCTGGTACCAATTCGATAGCGCAATCGTATTCTCTATGAGGAGGTAACACTTCGGAGGCCTCCCTAGAGAAAACATCAGCGAAGTCCTGAACAAACTTGGGTAGCGTATTCGCCTCCTTAGGGGGAGAAATAGAATTAACAGAAAAACATGACGTACAACATTTATTACCCCATTTGGTTAGCTCCCCAGTATTCCAGTCAAACGTGGGATTATGCAACTGCAACCAGGGAAGACCTAGAACCAAATCGTATGATAATCCCTGCATCAACAGTACAGAGCATTGCTCCAAATGCATGGAGCCAACAAGGAGTTCAAAAACAGGGGTATGCTGTGTAAAATAACCATTAGCAAGAGGAGTGGAGTCGATACCCACTACCGGGACAGGTTTAGGCAAATCAATCAGAGGCATAGCAAGGGACATAGCAAATTCCACAGACATGATATTAGTAGAGGACCCTGAATCCACGAAGGCACTGCCGGTAGCAGACCTACCACCAAAAGAGACCTGAATGGGAAGCAAGATCTTAGTACGTTTCATATTTACGGGAAATACCTGTGCGCCCAAGTGACCTCCCCGATGATCACTTAGACGCGGAAGTTCTCTGGCTGCAATCTTACACTTAGGACAGTTGTTCACTTGATGCTTGTCGTCTCCACAGTAGAAGCAGAGACCATTCTTCCTGCGGAATTTTCTACATTGTTGGGGAGACACGGAGGCCCCGAGTTGCATAAGTATCTCTGAATCTTTCGGGGAGGAACGAAGCAACGGAGCTTCGGGAGGCATCATGGGGGAGTCGGAGGAGAAAACACATAAACGTTCACGTTGTAGTTCCCTGAGATGTCGGTCAAGTCGTACCGCTAAAGCAATAACCTGGTCTAGGGAGTCAGAAGAGGGATAGCTAACTAGCAGGTCTTTCAGGGCATTCGACAGACCCAACCTAAACTGGCACCTTAAGGCAGGGTCATTCCACCGAGAAGCTACGCACCACTTCCGAAAGTCAGAGCAATACTCCTCAACAGGTCTCTTACCCTGACGTAAGGTCACCAGCTGACTCTCGGCAAAGGCAGTCCTGTCAGTCTCGTCATAAATAAGTCAGAGAGCAGAAAAGAAACAATCAACGGAGGAAAGTTCAGGGGCGTCAGAAGCCAAGGAGAAGGCCCACTCTTGGGGCCCTTCCTGGAGCCGGGACATAATTATACCCACCCGCTGGCTCTCAGAACCTGAGGAATGAGGCTTTAAACTAAAGTAAAGCCTACAACTCTCCCGAAAGGAGAGAAAAGCCCTCCGGTCCCCTGAGAACCGGTCGGGCAACTTGAGGTGGGGTTCAAGAGGTGCGGTGAGGGGAACTACCAGGGTAGCATCAGGCTGGTTGACCCTCTGAGCCAGGGCCTGGACCTGTAGGGAGAGACCCTGCATTTGCTGAGCCAGGGTCTCACGGGGATCCATAGTGGTGTCAGGGACCAGGGGTAGACTAGGTATGGGCTTGTGATTATGTAATGGCAGGGGGTAGGGAGACGGACAAGTGAGCCCTAATCTACCCGCCACTCTGTCCCTGCCTACTTGCAACGACCCGCCCTAGGCGACGGGGTACAACTGGGCGGCGGTCCCTGCGCTCAGTAAGTGCACGACAAACACGACAAACATACAAAGGAACACAAGCAAGAAAAAGGGCCGTTGCCCACGGCAACACCGTGAGCAACCAGAGTGGTGAACGAGCCGAGTCAAGCCAGGAGTGTGCGAGGTACAAAACGAAAAGCAGAAGAGTAGTCGGTAAGCCAGGGTCTGTATGGAGCAGGATCAAAAATAGCAGGAGCTGTAGCTGGGCCAGGAAACCACAAGGAAAGAATCACAAGCACCGAGGGACAGGAAGTGCAGGCTTAAATAGACCGAGGGCGGGAGCTAGCTGAGTCTGGCCAGGTTACGATAGGTTCTCCCACTCCTAAGCCTGCCAGCCTGAATGGTGGAAGCAGGAGTCAGTCTCAGGGATGTATTCTCAGGTGCTGACTGATTAGTTCTGGGAGTTAACCCCGAAGCTGTGCCTGGCAGATCCTTTACAAGCCCCCTGTAGATAGCTCCACACACAGCCCCCTGTAGATAGACCCACACACAGCCCCCTGAAGATAGCTCCACACACAGCCCCCTGTAGATAGACCCATACACAGCCCCCTGTAGATAGCTCCACACACAGCCCCCTGTAGATAGCTCTACATACAGCCCCCTGTAGATAGACCCACACACAGCCCCCTGTAGATAGCTCCACACACAGCCCCCTGTAGATAGCTCTACACACAGCCCCCTGTAGATAGACCCACACACAGCCCCCTGTAGATAGCTCCACACACAGCCCCCTCTAGATAGCTCCACATACAGCCCCCTGTAGATAGCTCCGCACACAGCCCCCTGTAGATAGCTCCACACACAGCCCCCTGTAGATAGTGCCACACACAGCCCCTCATTTGTAGATAGTGCCACAAACAGCCGCCCCCCTGTAGATAGAGCCACACACAGCCCCTCTCCTCTATATACTTAGTGCCAATGAACCCCCCTTGTACTTAGTGCCACACTGCTGCCAGAGCAGAGAGCGGTACCTACTGCTACCACTCTCCGCTCTGCCTGACATTACTCACCATTAGGAGGCAGGAGGTCTTACAGCAGCATTCTGACTGGGGTCGGTGCCGGCCCGGGAGTGGACCAGTCCAGTCACCTGACTTCACGACCAGTCAAGTCACCTGACCTCAGTCACCTGACCTCATGTCACTGACGTGAGGTCAGGTGACAGGACTGGTCCACTCTCGGGCCGGCACCGACTCCAGTCAGAAGGCCGCTGCAAGACCTCCTGCCTCCTCCTAACGCTGATCGCTGCTGCAGCCGCCCAGCATACAGGGCGCCTGTCAGTAGCGATCAGCTGTTTTGATAAAACTGCTCTGCGGCGCCCCCACTTCTCTACCGCCGAGTTGCGCCCGGGGCACATGCCCCGCCTGCCCCTCCCTCGCTATGCCCCTGGGATAGGCCACCGATATTTGATCAGTCAGGGTCTGACTCACAGAACCCCCAACCGATCAGTTCAATGGGAGAAGGCTGTAATACTGTGAAACACCGCTACAAGTGTGTTGGTGATTCACAATGACATTGATGGCATATCCTGAGGATAGGTCAGCAATTTTTTGCGACTTCACAATCTCTTTAAAAATGTAATATTCCTCACGTGTCACCCCCTCTAAATATGACACCCCCATTCTCTGTTTACCTTCTTTTTCTATTGGACACATCCTCCAGTAGTTCCTTGCTCGGTAGACGAGCATGAGCAGTATCTTCCCTATTCTCCTATTCAACCTCTGTCTCCCTGTGCAGAGAAACCGCACATGCACGGCTTCCCTTCTTTGGCACACAGGGCGAGCATGCGTAGAGAAGACTGTGCCTGTGTCTCTATGTCCTACATTCAGTAAGCGTCACTCGGTTGTCACAGCTGCTGCTGAGCGTGTGCGCTAAGAACATCCACCAGAATCACAAATGGGAAAAAAACACAACATGAGGATCGTTGGACAGAATGTAGGGACCACGTTGAATCGGTGGTCACGTGAAATGTTCATTAGGTCCGCCCAGTTTACTGGGTCCATGCATAGAGTTAAATGGAGGAACAGGGTAGCAAAAGTATAGAAAGAAACAACAAAATAAGTTTCTGAAGGTATGATTCTATATGTTTCTATACTTAGGAGGGTACCTGGAGCTCTGGAAAAATTTCTAATTCTAGTAAAACACTTTTAAGCTCAGCTGAAGCCAGCCTTGAAAGGGTTGTTGATTATAAACAACCTCTTTTATATGGGAGCCGTGGCGGCGATCATCTAATCACCCTGGGTCCAGCTTCCCAGACCCCCAGCAAAGAGCATGTAGGACTCTAGTCTGCCAGAGAGTAGTTGCTCTACGTTCTGAATCATAAAAGTCCATATGGCCCAATAAAACACATGGATTGGAGTTTTCCTGATGAGAAAAAACCCTAGAACCCATTGTGCCAATTTATATGGTATGTCGCAATTCACCAATAATTGTGAATTGAGAGAATTATTAACACAGTGCCTTACATACAATTTAGTAGACAGTAGAAGGAAATGCTTTTTGTTTTTTAAAATGGTGGTGGGCCTCTAGTCCTGGCAATATGATGATATAGTGAAGACATTTTGTTAAGGATCTGCCAGGCACAGCTTCTGTATCCACGCCCATAGGTAATCAGTCTGCACCTGCTTCTATGTCTGTGAGACTGACTCCATCTTCCACCACTCAGGATGGCAGGCTTAGGAGTGGGAGAGCCTATCACAGCCTGGTCAGACGGAGCTAGCTCCCGCTCTCTGTCTATTTATACCTGCCTTTCCTGTTCCTCCTTGCTTGTGATACTTCTCTGTTGGTTTCCTGGCCCTGCTGCAGCTTCTTGAACTACTTGTCCCTGCTTCGTATTGACCCTGGCTTACTGACTACTCTTCTGCTCTGCGTTTGGTACCTCGTTCACTCCTGGTTTGACTCGGCTTGTTCACTACTCTCCTGCTCTACGTTTGGCACCTCGTACTCTCCTGGTTTGACTCGGCTCGTTTACTACTCTTGTTGCTCTCGGTGTTGCCGTGGGCAACTGCCCCGTTTCCCTTTGTTCTGTGTTTCCTTGTCTGTTGTCTGTCGTGCACTTATTGAGTGTAGGGACCGTCGCCCAGTTGTACCCCGTCGCCTAGGGCGGGTTGTTGCAAGTAGGCAGGGACTGAGTGGCGGGTAGATTAGGGCTCACTTGTCTGTTTCCCTATCCCTGTCATTACATAATCACAAGCCCATATACCTACTCTACCCTGGTCCCTCACACCACTGTGGACCCCCTGAGACCCTGGTTCAGCAAATGCAAGGTCTCTCCCTACAGGTCCAGGCCCTGGCTCAGAGGGTCAACCAGCCTGATGCTACCATGGTAGTACCCCTCACCTCACCTCTTGAACCCCACCTCAAGTTGCCTGACCGGTTCTCAGGGGACCGGAAGACTTTTCTCTCCTTTCGGGAGAGTTTTAGGCTCTATTTTCGTTTAAAGCCCCACTCCTCAGGTTCTGACAGCCAGCGGGTGGGTATAATTATGTCCCGGCTCCAGGACGGGCCCCAAGAATGGGCCTTCTCCTTGGCTCCTGACGCCCCTGAACTTTCCTCCGTTGATCTTTTCTTTTCTGCTCTCGGACTCATTTATGACGAGACTGACAGGACTGCCTTTGCCGAGAGTCAGCTGGTGACCTTACGTCAGGGTAAGAAACCTGTTGAGGAGTATTGCTCTGACTTTAGGAAGTGGTGCGTAGCTTCTCGGTGGAATGACCCTGCCTTAAGGTGCCAGTTTAGGTTGGGTCTGTCGAACGCCCTGAAAGACCTGCTAGTTAGCTATCCCTCTTCTGACTCCCTAGACCAGGTTATGGCTTTAGCGGTACGGCTTGACCGACGTCTCAGGGAACGACAACATGAACGTTTATGTGTTTTCTCCTCTGACTACCCCATGATGCCTCCCGAGGTTCCGTTGCTTCGTTCTTCCACGGAAGACTCTGAGGTACCTATGCAACTCGGGGCCTCCGTGTCCCCGCAACAACGTAGAGAGTTCCGCAGGAAGAATGGTCTCTGCTTCTATTGTGGGGACGACAAGCATCAAGTGAACACCTGTCCTAGGCGTAAGAATAAGCAGCCGGAAAACTTCCGCGCCTAAGTGATCATCGGGGAGGTCACTTGGGCGCACAGGTATTTCCCGTAAATATGAAACGTAATAAAATCTTGCTTCCCTTTCAGGTCTCTTTTGGTGGTAGGTCTGCTACCGGCAGTGCCTTCGTGGATTCAGGGTCGTCTGCTAATATCATGTCTGTGGAATTTGCTATGTCTCTAGCTATGCCTTTGATTGATTTGCCTAAACCTGTCCGGGTAGTGGGTATCGACTCCACTCCTCTTGCTAATGGTTATCTTACACAGCATACCCCTGTTTTTGAACTCCTTGTTGGCTCCATGCATTTGGAGCAGTGCTCTGTACTGTTGATGCAGGAATTATCGTCCGATTTGGTTTTAGGCCTTCCCTGGTTGCAGTTGCATAATCCCACATTTGACTGGAATACTGGGGATCTTACCAAATGGGGTAATGAATGCTTGACGTCATGTTTTTCTGTTAATTCTATTTCTCCCCCTGAGGAGGTGAACATGCTACCTGAGTTTGTTTTCTCTAAGAAGGCCTCCGAAGTGTTACCTCCTCATAGAGAATACGATTGCTCTATCGATTTGGTACCAGGAGCTAAGCTCCCTAAGGGTAGGATATTTAATCTCTCTTGTCCCGAATGTGAAGCCATGAGAGAGTATATCCAGGAATGCCTGGCCAAGGGTTACATTCGCCCCTCTACTTCTCCGGTAGGTGCTGGCTACTTCTTCGTAGGGAAGAAGGATGGTGGTCTTAAGCCATGCATTGACTACCGTAACTTGAATAAGGTCACTGTAAGGAACCAGTATCCCCTTCCTTTGATTCCTGATCTCTTTAATCAGGTTCAGGGGGCCCAATGGTTCTCTAAGTTTGATCTACGGGGGGCATATAACCTTATCCGCATCAAAGAGGGGGATGAGTGGAAGACTGCGTTTAACACGTCCGAAGGTCATTTCGAATACCTCGTCATGCCCTTTGGGTTGTGTAATGCTCCCGCTGTCTTCCAGAATTTCATAAATGAGATTTTAAGAGATTACCTGGGGGTATTTCTTGTAGTGTACCTTGATGACATACTTGTGTTTTCCAAGGACTGGTCCTCCCACATTGACCATGTCAGGAAGGTGCTCCAGGTCCTTTGGGAAAACAAACTGTTTGCGAAGACCGAAAAATGTGTGTTTGGGGTGCAGGAAATACCATTTTTGGGTCAAATCCTCACTCCTCATGAATTCCGCATGGACCCCGCCAAGGTCCAGGCTGTGGCGGAATGGGTCCAACCTGCCTCCCTGAAGGCGTTACAGTGTTTCTTGGGGTTCGCTAATTATTACAGGAGATTTATTGCTAACTTCTCGGTCATCGCTAAGCCTCTTACGGACCTCACTCGCAAGGGTGCTGTTCTCCTCCGCTGGACTCCTGAGGCTGTCCAGTCTTTTGAGGTCCTTAAGAAGTGCTTTATCTCAGCCCCGGTGTTGGTTCAGCCCAACCAAATGGAGCCATTTATCGTGGAGGTTGACGCCTCCGAGGTGGGAGTGGGGGCTGTCTTGTCCCAGGGTACCAGGTACCTCACCCATCTCCGTCCCTGTGCCTACTTCTCCAGGAAGTTTTCGCACACTGAGAGTAACTATGATATTGGCAACCGCGAACTCTTAGCCATTAAATGGGCATTTGAAGAGTGGCGCCACTTCCTGGAGGGGGCTAGGCACCAGGTAACGGTCCTTACCGACCACAAGAATCTGGTTTTCCTGGAATCGGCCCGGAGGCTAAACCCGAGACAAGCTCGATGGGCGTTATTTTTTACCAGATTAAATTTTTTGGTTACCTATAGGGCTGGGTCTAAAAATATTAAGGCTGATGCACTGTCGCGTAGCTTCATGGCCAGCCCTCCTTTGGAGGAAGATCCTGCTTGTATTTTGCCTCTAGTTATAATCATTTCCTCTATTGAGTCTGATTTAGTTTCTGAAATTGCTGCTGATCAAGGTTCAGCTCCCGGGAACCTTCCTGAGAACAAGCTGTTTGTTCCCCTGCAATTCCGGCTAAGGGTACTTAGGGAAAATCATGACTCCGCACTATCTGGTCATCCAGGCATCCTGGGTACCAAGCACCTCATTGCCAGAAACTATTAGTGGCCTGGGTTGCCTAAAGACGTTAAGGCCTACGTCGCCGCTTGTAAGATTTGTGCTAGGTCCAAGACTCCCAGGTCCCGACCAGCGGGCTTACTACATTCTTTGCCCATTCCCCAGAGACCTTGGACCCATATCTCCATGGATTTTATCACCGATTTGCCTCCATCTCAAGGGAAGTCGGTGGTGTGGGTTGTAGTAGACCGCTTCAGTAAGATGTGCCACTTTGTGCCCCTCAAAAAACTACCCAATGCTAAGACGTTAGCTACCTTGTTTGTCAAACACATCCTGCGTCTCCATGGGGTCCCTGTCAATATTGTTTCTGACAGAGGGGTACAATTTGTTTCTTTGTTTTGGAGAGCCTTCTGTAAAAAGTTGGAGATTGATCTGTCCTTCTCCTCTGCCTTCCATCCTGAAACTAATGGCCAAACCGAGAGGACTAATCAGTCTCTAGAACAATATTTAAGGTGTTTTATCTCTGACTGTCAATATGATTGGGTCTCATTCATTCCCCTCGCCGAATTTTCCCTTAATAACTGGGTCAGTAACTCGTCAGGGGTCTCCCCCTTTTTCTGTAATTTTGTGTTTAATCCACGGTTCTCCTCCGTTTCACCTGGTAGTTCCAACAATGCCGAGGTAGAGGTCGTTCATCGGGAACTGTGCACAGTCTGGGCCCATGTTCAGAAGAGCCTAGAGGCATCCCAGAGCATACAAAAAACTCAGGCAGATAGAAGACGTTCTGCTAACCCCTTGTTTATGGTCGGGGATCTGGTGTGGCTATCGTCAAAGTACTTGCGCTTTAAAGTCCTGTCCAAGAAGTTTGCTCCCCGGTTTACAGGGCCGTACAAGGTCATTGAAGTCCTCAATCCTGTCTCCTTCCGACTGGAGTTGCCCCCATCTTTTCGAGTACACGACGTGTTTCATGCCTCCCTCCTTAAACGCTGCTCCCCGTCCTTGGCTCCCTCGAGTAAACCTCCTGTCCCCGTTCTCAACCCTGAGGGGGTAGAATTCGAGGTGGCCAAGATTGTGGACAGCAAGATGGTCCAAGGCTCCCTCCAGTACCTGGTCCATTGGAGAGGATACGGGTCTGAGGAGAGGACTTGGGTACCCGCCCGGGATGTTCAAGCTGGGGCATTGGTCAGGAGGTTCCACCTTTGTTTCCCCAATAAACCAGGTCCATCTAGAAAGGGTCCGGTGGCCCCTCATAAAAGGGGAGGTACTGTTAAGGATCTGCCAGGCACAGCTTCTGTATCCACGCCCATAGGTAATCAGTCTGCACCTGCTTCTATGTCTGTGAGACTGACTCCATCTTCCACCACTCAGGATGGCAGGCTTAGGAGTGGGAGAGCCTATCACAGCCTGGCCAGACGGAGCTAGCTCCCGCCCTCTGTCTATTTATACCTGCCTTTCCTGTTCCTCCTTGCTTGTGATTCTTCTCTGTTGGTTTCCTGGCCCTGCTGCAGCTTCTTGAACTACTTGTCCCTGCTTCGTATTGACCCTGGCTTACTGAGTACTCTTCTGCTCTGCATTTGGTACCCCGTTCACTCCTGGTTTGACTCGGCTTGTTCACTACTCTCCTGCTCTACGTTTGGCACCTCGTACTCTCCTGGTTTGACTCGGCTCGTTTACTACTCTTGTTGCTCTCGGTGTTGCCGTGGGCAACTGCCCCGTTTCCCTTTGTTCTGTGTTCCATTGTCTGTTGTCTGTCGTGCACTTATTGAGTGTAGGGACCGTCGCCCAGTTGTACCCCGTCGCCTAGGGCGGGTCGTTGCAAGTAGGCAGGGACTGAGTGGCGGGTAGATTAGGGCTCACTTGTCTGTTTCCATATCCCTGTCATTACACATTTCCTTTGTGGAACTGTGGTATTTAATAGGGGACCATCATGAATTCATAGTGAATGAATTTTTGGGTTAAACCAAAACTAGGCCCATTTCTTAGGCGCTGATGAGATAACTGAAACACGATGACTTTCTGGTATCTGTAATATTGCCATATTCTAGTAAACGAATGGGCTAATGTTTGTTTTTTTATAATACAAAATGGTTTACCTCTACGTCATAATTATACTAGGGGTTTATATAGACGTATTTTTCTCCATTTTTGTTTACTTAAAAAACATTTTACAACAAGAATAACAAAGGTTTTCCTTTATTTTGGGTTTCTAAAGGTTCTCATGTTAGAATAGCACTGGGTATAGTGTGCAATTGGATAATATCAGTTGCGTCAGTGCCATCCTCTGGCACTCTTGTGGACCAGTCCATTCTTGAACAATATATCTGCCACAATGTGGCTCATCGGCCCTTGAGGAATGATTCTATCTTGTAAGAGTAGAGAACCTACCAAAAGAAAGGCCAAAATAAAATGTTATAGTAAAATCTGCTGTGCCTTTTTTTCGAGCTACACCATCACCCAATGTTTCCTTCAACTTTAATGTTTTCCTATAGGGAAAAAAGTTGCTAGCGACCTTGCGACCATCGCAAAGAACCGTGTCCTCCATAGGGAGACATTGAAGTTGTGTCATGGATTTAGCGTGACTTTACCATGAATAGCAGGAAACCTTGTGCCGCTTTGTAGCCCTAGCCTAAATCAGAGAAGTGTCCTAACTGGTTCTTTCTGCTTTTGATCTGCTGCAATTCAACATTACATTGAGGTCTGCACTGCAAACAAGAGTCAGATTGGGAGACTTTCTGGATCATTGGATATTGAATTGAAGGAATTTGAATAGGAGAAATTACTATATCTACATGGGAAAAGAAATGTAAATTTACTGACATACAAATGCATAACATCCTATTATTAGAGGGTATTTTTGGGACAAGACAATGTCGGCCTTTCCTCAATCTGACCCTTGGGACTCCACTTATCAGCAGAATGTGGGGGCCGTGGTGCTGTGGTGAGAGCCAAGGCCCCTTAAGGCTGGGGTCACATGACCTATTTTCAGACGTAAACAAGGCTTTTTACGCCTCGAATTACGTCTGAAAATACGGCTCCAATACGTCGACAAACATCTGCCCATTCATTTCAATGGGTTTGCCGACGTACTGTGCTGAGGACCTGTCATTTACGCGTCGCTGTCAAACGACGACGCATAAAAAAGACGGCTCGTCAAAAGAAGTGCAGGGCACTTCTTGAGACGTAATTTGAGCAGTTTTTCATTGATTTCAATGAAGAACAGCTCCAAAACGCAAAACGCGAGTACATGCAATTACGTCTGAAATTACGGAGCTGTTTTCTCCTGAAAACAGCTCCGTAATTTCAGACGTAAATGCATTTATCGTGTGCACATGCCCTTAATGTTTATCCCTCTGCATTGACTTGAAAGCTGTGGCGTAACTTCAAGCTCCGGGAAACTGATGCAAAATCTGACACAGGGCCCTATCACTGGTCATTTATAGTACTGGCATCCTCTTATGGAGAAGAATGACAAGGAGGGGCAGTACCAGGCACATGAACAGACTTGATACTTGCCGCCATATCTAGAAAAGCACTGAAGGGGCTACCAAGCTCAACACAGTCCTTGCGGCCCCTTCATACTGTTGCTGACCACCACCGATGACACATTGATGGCCTACCGTAAAGATAAATCATTGACGTATATTCCCGGAAGACCTCTTTAATGTTTATAATCGTAATAAATTAGTATTTGCCTCTGATTATTATGATTGACGAAGACACGCTCTTGGCATATCGCCAACTGGAAATGTTTCCCCTAAAACGTGATGTCCAGAAGAACTTTTTGTAATGACATGAATAGCCTTTTCCTGAATGTAATAATGTAAAGTCTATCTTACATAATGAGTTTTAATTACGTCCATTGTTCTCCATTACAATACATATTTAATAGTTGTTCTTGCTTTTTGCAGTGTCACAAGATCCTTCCATAAAAGTGCAGCATAAAAGGTCTTCGCAGTCAGGAAAAAAAATACAACTTGCGGATAATCATTTTTGTAGACGTTTCCTGCTTTACAAAGCATCACGCACATGAGGGAAGTGTACGCCGGGGAAGACAAGCCAAGTCATTTCTTTGATAAAAACGAGCAGGCATGACACATTACCATCACAAAAGAGGAAGATCTGCCCATGTGTATTAAACATGAGCGCTCCGGCTGCTTAATTATTGGTTAATCTAGCAATTATGCATGCTTCATTTAATTCTAATTAGGAGAATTAATAGGCAGAGAATGAAGATTCAAATAGACTGGCACAAAACAAAATGAGTGCTAACTTCATTTATACACTCAGAGCCTCCGGCCCACTAGATACAGTAACTGCAGGGGGTAAACTTCTACCTTCTGTGCTGTGTTAATCATGTGACTGATTTTTTTTTACTCATTCACATATTTTTGTTTGTAATTAATGGAATATGATGATGATGGTGATAATTCCTCCTAAGCATAGGCAATTAATATTTTGCCGTTTTCATGCTGCCCACTTAGCACTCACAATAGGTTAATACTTTATATTACTTTGCAGCCTGGTAATTCCCACAAAATTACCCAGAAATATTTTATGAAACTGCTGGCTAAGGCCCCATGCACACGACCGTAAAACCACGGACCGTACTACTTTCCATGGTTTTACGGACCCATTCGGTTCTATTTCCGTAGCGCTACGGATGGGTGTCTGTGCCGTAGACGCGTGGCAGGATTAAACTGAGAGGTAACATCTGTATATAGATAATACAGATTCCACCATTCATAATAGACTGATCCTTCCTATTCTGTAGAGATCACTTCTCGGCAGTTATCTCATTATAATTACAGGCAGGATTACACGGAGAGGTAAAAGCTATATATACATAACATAGGATCCCCCATTCATAATAGACTGATCCTTCCTATTCTGTAGAGATCACTTCTCAGCATCATGTCATTATCATCTCAGGCTGGATTACACTGACAGGTAACAGCTATATATAGATAACACAGGATCCACCATTCATAATAGACTGATCCTTCCTGTTCTGTAGAGATCACTTCTCAGCAGTCATCTCATTATCACCACAGGCAGGATTACAATGACAGGTATCACCTCTATATAGATAACACAGGATCCACCATTCATAATAAACAGATCCTTCATTTTCTGTAGAGATCCATTCTCAGCAGTCATCTCGGTATCATCACAGGCAGGATTACAATGAAAGGTATCACCTCTATATAGATGACACATGATCCACCATTTATAATAGACTGATCCTTCCTGTTCTGTAGAGATCACTTCTCAGCAGTCATCTCATTATCATCACAGGCAGGATTTCAAGGAAAGGTAACACCTATATATAGATAACACAGGATCCACCATTGGCAATATGTGATGGACACAGCTCTCCTCCTACCCTCCATGCACAATAACCTCTGCACAGGTCACCGAGCATGCCTAGAACACTCTCCCATAGAAGTAAATGGGTCCTCTCCTGTTCACAGATTTCTATGGTCCATGTCGATACTGAACAGCATATCTCTGAATGCTATTAACAGCAGCTCAGTCATTATGGCTGCCCCCATAATCATGTACAGAAAATCAACAAAAAAAATCTACAATCAAAAAATCAAAACAGATTTGAAAAAAAATTATATGTTTAACTAATAAGAACTAATGTCAAATAATGGTACAAATGATAAATGGGAGATTTTAACATTTTCTTTGGGTAATTATAGTGCAAAATGCATTCCTATAGGTAACAAGTATAAACAACTAGAATTAAACCCCACATGGCTTACACCTTCTGTAAAAAGGGCAATACATTACAAAAAAGGGCAATTGAAAAATACAAATCTGAGGGTACAGCTGTAGCCTTTGTAAATGATAAAAAGCTTGAA
This sequence comes from Rhinoderma darwinii, assembly GCF_050947455.1. NCBI lineage: Eukaryota > Metazoa > Chordata > Amphibia > Anura > Rhinodermatidae > Rhinoderma > Rhinoderma darwinii. The sequence goes on along the minus strand of NC_134687.1, from coordinate 28,195,058 downwards.
AAAAATCTGTAAAAAGGTAATAAAATCATCAAAAATACAAAATGAAAGGCAGGAGGCCAATGATAGTAAAACAAATACCAAAAATTCTTCAAGTATGTAAATGCAAAAAAGCCAAGGTCTGAACATGTAGGACCCCTAGATAGTGGTAATGGGGAGTTGGTCACAGGGGATCAAGCGAAGGCAGAGTTACTAAATCGGTTCTTTAGCTCTGTATATACAACAGAAGAAAGAGCAGCTGATGTAGCCAGTGCCAGTGCTGTTAATATGTCAGTTGATATACTGAATTGGATGAATGTAGATATGGTCCAAGCTAAATAAAACAAATGTGCACAAGGCCCCGGGACCAGTTGGGTTACACCCTAGAGTTCTTAAAGAGCTTAGTTCTGTTATTTTTGTCCCCCTCTTGATAATATTTGGAGATTATCCGGTGACTGGTAAAGTGCCAAAGGACTGGCGCAGGGCAAATGTGGTGCCTATTTTCAAAAAGTGCTCTAGGTCTTCCCGGGGTAATTATAGACCAGTAAGCTTAACTACCATTGTGGAGAAAATGTTTGAGGGGCTGTTGAGGAATTATATACAGGATTATGTGACAATAAATAGTATTATAAGTGACAGTCAGCACGGTTTTACTAAGGACAGAAGTTGTCAAACCAACCTGATCTGTTTTTATGAAGAGGTGAGCAGAAGCCTAGACAGAGGGGCCGCTGTGGATATAGTGTTTATATGAGGGGTGAGCAGAAGCCTAGACAGAGGGGCCACTGTGGATATAGTGTTTTTGGACTTTGTAAAGGCATTTGACACTGTTCCTCATAGACGTCTAATGGGTAAATTAAGGACTATAGATTTAGAAAGTATAGTTTGTAATTGGATTGAGAATTGGCTCAAGGACCGTATCCAGAGAGTTGTGGTCAATGATTCCTACTCTGAATGGTCCCCGGCTATAAGTGGTGACCCCAGGGCTCAGTGCTGGGACCACTATTATTCAACTTATTTATTAATGATATAGAGGAAGGGATTAATAGCACTTTTTCTATTTTTGCAGATGACACCAAGCTATGCAATATAGTTCAGACTATGGAAGATGTTCGTGAATTGCAAGCGGATTTAAACAAGCTGAGTGTTTGGGCGTCCACTTTGCAAATGAGGTTTAACCCCTTCCCGCCGCAGCCCTTTTTCAGATTTTCATTTTAGTTTTTTCCTCCCCACCTTCCAAAAGCCATAACGTCTTTATTTTTCCGTCGATATAGTACTATGAGGGCTTGATATTTGCGGGACCAGTTGTAGTTTTTCGTAGCACCATTTAATTTGCCATATAATGTACTAGGAAACAGGAAAAAAATTATTTGTGAGGTAGAAAATGAAAAAACAGCGATTCCTCCATAGTGTTTTGCGCGCCGTTTTTACGGAATTCACTGTGCAATTAAAACAACATGTTAACTTTATTCTGTGGGTCAATACGATTACACTGATACTAAATATATATTGTTTTTTCTATATTTTACTACTTTTACAAGTAAAAACCTAAGTGTAAAAAAGAAAATTTATTTAGTGTCGCCAAATTCCGAGAGCCATAACTTTTTTATTTTTCCGTCTATTAAGTGGTATGAGGGCTTATTTTTTGCAGGATAAGCTGTAGTTTTTAATAATACCATTTTGGTGTACATGCGACAGTTTGATCACTTTTTATTTCATTTTTTGTGGGAGATTACGTGACCAAAAAATAGAGATTCTGGCGTTTACAATTTTGTTTTTTACGGCGTTCACCTTGCGGATTAAATAATGATATATTGTAATAGTTCAGACTTTTACGGACGCGGCGATACCAATTATGTTTATTTATTTATTTTTTACTATGCTCTAGGTGTAAAATGGGAAAAGGTGGGTTTTTTGAACTTTTAATTAAATAAAAAAAATTTTACACAAAAAAACAACTTTATTTAACTCATTTTTACATTTTTTTATTAGTACCCATAGGGGACTTCAACCAGCGATCGTTAGATCGCTTGAAACGATATAGTGCAATACTAACGTATTGCAGTATATCGGAATTCTGACAGGCATCTATTAAGCCCTAATCTTCATTAGGCCCCCAGGCAGCCATAGCAACCATCACCCCCCCCCATGATTGCGTTGCGGGGGGCGCGATGAGCTGTTAAACTGTTAGAGGGGGTCGCCCCCCTTTTTCTAACGATTTAAATGCTGCGGTCGCTATTGAGTTAAACGAGCGGGATCGCGCTTGAGCGCGATGCCGCTCTTTACTCTGATGTGTTGGCTGTAACAAACAGCCAACACCTGCATCGTATGGAGCGGGTTCACTCCGTGAGCCCGTTCCATACTTCTCCTACTTGACTTTGGCGTATGGATACGTCAAATGTCGGGAAGAGGTTAATGTAGATAAATGTAAAGTTATGCATCTGGGTACGAACAACTTGCATGCATCATATGTCCTAGGGGGCGCTACACTGGGGGAGTCACTTGTTGAGAAGGATCTGGGTGTACTTGTAAATCATAAACTAAATAACAGCATGCAGTGTCAATCAGCTGCTTCAAAGGCCAGCAAGATATTGTCGTGTATTAAAAGAGGCATGGACTCGCGGGACAGGGATGTAATATTACCACTTTACAAAGCATTAGTGAGGCCTCATCTAGAATATGCAGTTTAGTTCTGGGCTCAAATTCATAGAAAGAATGCCCTGGAGTTAGAAAAAAATACAAAGAAAGGCAACGAAGCTAATTAGGGGCATGGAGAATCTAAGTTATGAGGAAAGATTAAAAGAATTAAACCTATTTAGCCTTGAAAAGAGACGACTAAGGGGGGACATGATTAACTTATATAAATATATTGGCACATACAAAAAATATGGTGAAATCCTGTTCCATGTAAAACCCCCTCAAAAAACAAGGGGGCACTCCCTCCGTCTGGAGAAAAAAATGTTCAACCTGCAGAGGCGACAAGTCTTCTTTACTGTGAGAACTGTGAATCTATGGAATAGTCACTGCAGGAGCCGTCACAGCAGGGACAGTAGATGGCTGCAAAAAAGGCAAAGATAATTTCCTAGAATAAAAAAATGTGTGTAGAAACTTTTCCCGTCCCTTGGTTGAACTTGATGGACATGTGTCTTTTTTCAGCTGTACTATGTAACTATCTATTTTTAATTAGTAAAAAAAAAAATATTGGTGCTTCAGTCCTTTTAAGTGTTTGAGCCGCAGTGTAATACATGGTTTGGCCAAGTCCTTTAGAGTGAGAGCTGCCCTTTCCACTGGCTCTTGCTAATAAAAAAGGTCCCAAATGGGAGACCTTGATCTATGAGGTCCATATACCCTAAGGCTTTATTCAGACGAACGGGAAAAACGTCCGTGCAACGCGCGTGATTTGCACGCGCGTTGCACGGACCTATATTTGTCTATGGGGCCGTGCTGACATGTCCGTGAATTTTCCTCAGCCTGAGTCCGCTGAAAAAAAGTCACGACATGTCCGTTCTTTCTGCGTTTTTCGCGCATCACGCACCCATTGAAGTCAATGGGTGCGTGAAAACCACGCATGCCGCACGGAAGCACTTCCGTGCGAACTGCATGATTCGCGCAAGAGCTGTCAAAAGGATGAATGTAAACAGAAAAGCACAACGTGCTTTTCTGTTTACAAACATCCAAACGGAGTGTCTTTGAGATGAGCAAACCCGGACAACCGAACCGAACTTCACCGGGTTCGGCCGAACTCGTTGACCGAACCCGGCAAAATATTTTCCAGTACGCGACGTCAGGAGATAGTCACTGTCCAGGGTGCTGAAAGAGTTAAACTGTTTCAGCACCCTGGACAGTGACTTCCGATCACAATATACATAAACCTGTAAAAAAAAAAGAAGTTCCGACTTACCGAGAACTCCCTGCTTCTTCCTCCAGTCTGACCTCCCGGGATGACGATTCAGTCCAAGTGACAGCTCCAGCCAATCACAGGCCAAGCACAGGCTGCAGCGGTCTCATGGACTGCCGCGTCATCCAGGGAGGTGGGGCCGGATGTCAAGACAGGGACGCGTCACCAAGGCAACGGCCGGGAGGGAAGTTCTCGGTAAGTATGAACGTCTATTTTTTTTTTAACAGGTTGCTCGATATTGTGATCGGAATTCACTGTCGAGGGTGCTAAAAGAGTTTCTACCGATCAGTTAACTCTTTGAGCATCCTGGACAGTGACTATTTACGTCGACTAGCCTCATCTCTATGATGGCGGCTGCGTGAAAATCACGCAGCCGCGCATCATACACGGATGACACACGGAGCTGTCAAGTGGTTTTTGCTCGCGCAAAACGACGCGTTTTTCCGTCCGCAAAAACGCCACGCTCGTGTGAATCCAGCCTAATAGTACAAATGGACAGGGGTTGTAATGACGGGACGGGACAACCCTTCTAAAGTAAAAGAATATTGCACACTAAATATCTATAAAAAGTGAAATTGTAGAGATTTTAGTTTTTTTCCGATGTTGATCCTGCAGTTAATAAAACTTGAGAATGATTGTTGCATCGGGATAAGTCTCACTTCAGACAGTGCGGGAATAAAGATGTGCCAGGTTTCCATTTCATCGGACGGCTTCCTTTTATCCCCGCCACCCCCAAAGCATTTCATCCTGATTTGCATGGTTTGTTTGTCTTTGTTAATCAAGCTTCACACTGCGACAAGGCCTACTACATTGGGCATGGCTGTTCCTCTAATTAAGGTGCTAATTGAATTAAATGGCTGCTGTAATGAGCAGATGAGCAGCATAAAAATAAAGAGTCAGATAGCCCAATTAACAAAAGAGCTGCGCATAATTATCACATTTAAATACACGCAACTCAGCACCAATATTGTTAATTGTTACAGGGCAATTTATGATAATTGGTTTCACAACAGGCGCACAGGTTCAGTCACAGCCTCTAATTAAAAAAATGATATTCTACACAAATGCAGCACTTGGATAATTAACACTTGATTTACATAAAATATATTTATAGTGTGTCTATAGCTCAGCGTTTGCGATTAGAATTAGGAATATATCTATGATGCAAAATGGAGCGTTTCCAGGTAATAGGGGAACTAATTTACTATGAGAAATGTGTCCTCTGCTGGAAAAATAGAGAAAAAGTCTAATGTTTCTATGGGCTGGAGTCAAATGGTTCATTAAAGGAGTATTCCCAAAATCATAAATGATCAGCCATCTACAGGTTAGGTCATAATTTTATGATCGCTGGGGGTCCAGTGAGGAGGACAGTGAATGGAGCAGCGGTCAAGCAGCTGCTGCTACACTCAATGTCTATGGGAATGACGGAAACAGCCGGGTACAGCGCTCGGCTGTTTCCGTTATTCTCATAGACAGTAAATGTAGCGGTAGGCGAATGCTCGACCGCCGCTCCATTCAATCTCCTCCTCAATGCAGCAGTGAGGAGGATCTGGGAGTTTGGGGGCCCCGTTCTCACGATCCATGGGTGTCCTAGTGGTGGGACCACACAGGGATCCTCAAAATTATCCCCTATCCCGTGGATACATGAAAACTTATGATTTTTGGAATAACCCTTTAAAGTAAAGGTAGCCTTTGGTCCAGAGGGGCTGCTCTGCCATGGGTCTTGCTGATAATGCAAACTCTTTGGTGGACAGTAAAGGTATTTTATAGGAAATATTATATGACTAAAAGAACTAAAAATTCATAAAAAAAGAATAATATAAAGACATCCAAGTCCACAGATTTTCAGTTTTAAAGGGATAATTAATAAGAAAAAAGGCGGGATAAAGCAAACAAAAACAAAGAACAATTACTCACCCGATATATCCCTCTGCATTCCAGCGTAGGTGCTCCGGTACTCCCTGCCGCTGTTTGTTGACATGGCTGCCCCAAAGATGTGCCCATATACCCACGTGGCTGCTGCAGCCAATCACTGGCCTCAGTGGACATATGGCATAGGACCACTATGGAAGAAGACACCCACCAAACAAAATGAATACTGGGCTACGACTTTTGACTCCTAGACCATGTGATTGGTAAACGTCACGTCACTGGATGATGCAAAAAATGTAATATTGCGTCACATGACGAGCGGGCAGAGACGAGAACGCAGACACTTTAGAAAAATATGAGTAGTTTAGAAGTTTGTTCAGGGGTATAATGTGTGTCCATATAATAATTTAGATCGGACAACTCTTTTAAACTCATATTTACATATTACACCATCTTAGCAGTGGGGGCACCCTTTGCCAACACATAGTTACATAGTTACATAGTTACATAGTTAGTACGGTTGAAAAAACACACATGTACATCAAAATCAACCAAGGGACGGGAAAAGGGAAGGGAAAAATTTCTACATATAGGAGCTAATATTTTTTTGTTCTAGGAAATGATCTAAGCCTTTTATAAAGCCATCTACTGTCCCTGCTGTGACAGCTCCTGCGGTAGGCTATTCCATAAATTCACCATTCTCACAGTAAAGAAGACTTGTCGTCTCTGCAGATTGAACCTATTTTTCTCCAGATGGAGGGAGCGCCCCGTTGTTTTTTGAGGGGGTTTTACATGGAACAGGATTTCCATTAATATACTTATATAAGTTAATCCTGACCCCCCCCTTAGACGTCTCTTTTCAAGGCTAAATAGGTTTCCGTTAATTAATTCTTTTAATCTTTCCTCATAACTTAGATTCTCCATGCCCCTTATTAGCTTCGTTGCTCTTCTGTAATGTCAGGATAGGGAGACAGTCAGGTGAGCCCTAATCTACCCGCCACTCAGTCCCTGCCTACTTGCACGGCCCATCCTAGGTGTCGGCGTACAACTGGGCGACGGTCCCTACACTCAATATGTGCACGACTGACAAACAAGACAAGGGAACACAAAAGCAAAGTCATGTGGGGCAGTTGCCCACGGCAACACCGTGAGCAACAGAGTAGTGGATGAGCCGAGTCAAAGCAGGAGTGAACGTGGTAACAAATGCAGAGCAGGAGAATAGTCAGTCAAGCCAGGGTCAATATGAAGCAGAGGTCAATGGTAACAGCAGGAACAGCAGAGCCAGGAAACAAGAGAATCACAGGCAAAGGACAAGCAGCAAATAAAGGTATAAGTAGACCAAGGGCGGGAGCTAGAACCGTCTGGCCAGGCTGCGAAAGGCTCTCCCACTCCTCAGCCTACCAGCCTGAGTGGTAGCAGATCGAGTCACTCTAGCAGATCTAGGAACAGATGCAGGCTGATTAACCACAGGCAAATCCTTCACATCTTCTTTGTATTTTTCATCCTTTCTATGAACTGGAGCCCAGAACTGAACTGCATATTCTATATGAGGCCTCACTAATGCTTTGTAAAGCGGTAATATTATATCCCTGTCCCGGGAGTCCATGCCTCTTTTAATACACGACAATATCTTGCTGGCCTTAGAAGCAGCTGATTGACATTGCATGTTATTATTTAGTTTATGATCTACAAGTGCACCCAGATTCTTCTCAACAAGTGAATCCCCCAGTGTACCTCCCCTAGGGCATATAATGCATGAAGGTTGTTCGTACCCAGATGCACAGTGTTTGAAATTAATATTAGTACCCAAATCTCGAGATGTTGTTCCCTCAAATTCCTGCTAATCCAGCATAAAGAGAGTACATGCTGTATTGGGGCCCATGGAGAGAGGGGCTAGCATTAGTTGGTCCCCTGCCCTTTGCTATTGGGTGGTGAGAACCTGTGCAGGATTGTTTTTCAGAGGAACTCCATTGTTAGCAAACAATGGTGGGTAATTAGCCCAAGGGTGAGGGTAAGTACATGGAGGGAAAGAAAACAGCAGGCCCTTTCCGACCTGAGTAGCAAAATCCCAACACCATAATGGTGGGGCCATTTTAATTGTTGCTTTTTATCTTTCTCCCTTCTATGCACGCCACTATACTACATTTAATTTAGAAACGTCCCTATGTCAGATTAGAAGGAATATTTCTGACCTGAGATAAAGAGGGGTGTGATGGCATCAACCAGCACCAGGAGTGGGGCCCATATTGATTTTCACTTTCATCCATGTATTTCTTCCTTTTTTGGAGTCATGGCTGGATAGGTGTTGATTTCAAAACTTTTTCTAGACCTGGCTTGTTTTTATTGTTGGTAGGATCAGATTTTATACTCTATACACACTGCGTTTGCAATGTACGTTGAAAATACTCCTGATGTAAATCTCTGATACAAGCCCCAAGCATAAGCCACTGTATAGGCATTAAAAAAATCACTTTACCACGTGGTATACTTTTTTAGTAGGGTGACTTTGTTTTTAACCCCTCTGTGGGACTGAGCCATTTTTTATTTTTTCCATTTTCGTTTTTCATTCCCGTATTCAAAGAGCCACAACTTTTTTATTTTTCCATCAATAGAGTGGTGTGAGGGCTTATTTTTTGCGCAAGGAGTTTTAGTTTATTTTGGTACCATTTACAGCTCCATACAATATACTGGGAAACTGAAAAAATTATTTGCGGGCTGAAGTTGGAAAAAACTGTGATTCCTCAATTGTTTTTTGGGTTTCGCTTTTACGTCTTTCCCCGTGTGGTAAAAACGACAACTTATCTTTTTTCTGTGACTCAATACAATTACTGTGCTACCAAATTTATATAGGTTTGTTTATATTTTACTACTTTTATTGATAAAAAAACTTTTTGTTAAAAAAAAATGTTTTGTTTCACCACATTCTGAGAGCCATAACTTTATTTGTTTTTACCGATTGAGCGGTGTGAGGGCTTATTTTTTGCGAGACGAGCTGTAGTTTTTATCGGTACCATTTTTTGGTACATAGAATTTTTTGATCACTTTTTCTTACATTTATTTTGAGAGCTAAGTTGATCAAAAAACAGCGATTTTGGCGGTTTACATTTTTTATTTTGTACGGCGTTCACCGTGCACATTAAATAATGGTATATTGAAATAGTTCAGACTTTTACGGATGCAGCGATACCAATTGTGTTTATATTTTTATTTTTTACATTAATTTGGAGGAAAAGTTGTTTTTTTTTAACTTTTAATATTTTATTTTTTTTCACTCTAAAAAACTTTTTTTCACTTTTTTTAAACACTTCTTTAACCCCCCTACGGGACTTGAACCAGTGATCGTTAGATACCATATTGTAACTTTTACAGGCTTCTATTAAGCCCTGCCACAGGCAGGGCTTAGCAGAGGCAGAGTGAAGGCAGCTCTGGGGGCCTTCATTAGGCCCCTGGGCTGCCATGACAACCGTCATCACCCCTGATCTTGTTGTGGGGGGGGCAACGAGCTGTCGGAGGGGGCCGCCCCCTCTTTTTAACACCTCAGATGCTGCAGTCGCGATTGACTGCAGCATTTGAGGGATTAAACAGTGTGATCGCTGCTCCTCGCTGTTAGTGCCGGGTGTCCAATGTAAAATACAGCTGACACCCGCAGCATATGAAGCGCGCTCAGCGCGTGAGCGCGCTCCAAACCTCACCACCCGGATGTAATAGGACGTCTAGGTGCGCGAAGGGGTTAATAGCATATCCCACTATGCTATTCAATACTGTTAAAAAAAAAGTATGCCATCGCAAAGCTCCCCGACGTATGCTAAAAGGACACTCTTTTGGCATATTGTGGTTTAATAGAGCCCTATGGAGAGTTTCGACGTATGCACCAGGAGCTTTTCCACCTTGTACGGTGAACATAGAGGACAAACAGTTTTTGTTTCAATGGTATGAACTGAGCTTTACAAAGCAGCATCCCCCTTACTATGATATTTAAAGGAACACTCCTGGAAAAACTGATAAACTATGTTATGCTTAGTGCAGGGCCTTAGGTGACATTTCATGATGTCTCTCTATGGTGTTCTTCAAATTTGAGTCATGCGCCGCCCCTTCGGGCCATGCAGTAGGCATAATACTGTGTCAGTTTTATCTGGAGTGTTCCTTTAAGTGTTTTTCTCCCGGCTCTGCATGGAAGTTTTAAATTTTTAAACATAATTTATCTTTTCCTGGGTGTTTTTTCTTGAATGATTCACCAATGATATAGGCAGAGCAGAAGGATTCAAGAGGGGGAGACGAAACCTCCAGCTCACCTTTCATATGTAGATTTTGCACTTCGAATCACCGCACGGATCCTCGCGTCGGCACGCGATATATGTTGAGTAGAAGACAAGGACGAGGTGGATCCAGCGTTGCTGTGAATAAAACGGAACTTGTTCCAAGTTTAATGCAGATGATTTTAAAATTCAGGAACAGTCTGGACGATGTCCTGAGGTGCTTAGGAGAGATGTGAGGGAAATTGAAGGAGCCTACGCGTTTCAAACGCTTCCTGCGTTCTTAATCATGGCTAGATTCAGCATGGCCTAGGCATTGGCTCGTGGAACAAACATTGGAAACCCTCAATTTCACCAAACACTTAATACTTTTTCATTATAACTAATAATATCTTACAAATTATTTGAAGATAAAAATTGATGTACTATATGGTAAATCTCAATGTGTGTTTAAGCAAAATAGAAAATACGGAAACTTTTATAGAAAAATATCTCAAATCAGTTGCCAAATATGGACATTACTAGAGAAAATATAGTCCATTATATGTCGTAAATGGTTTTCTAATACTTGTCAGGAAGACCTCACTCCCTATATGTCCGCTATCAACGCTACTGAATGATAATTACAATTCCTACCCCAACAGCAGCCAAGTAAAATTAACAAGGCATCATAATATCATGCACCTTTTTCAATCATTGTTATGCCCGATCATTTAACACTGCACATTGCTTTTATAGGCATGAACTAAAATGAGTAACTAGGATTGAAATATTCAAGGTCTCTTGAAGCATTATATTAAACTGTTAGAAAGATTACAAAATTGGAATTGACCTACATTATTTTCAAATAATTTTTAGCATTAAAAGAATTCCCAAGTCATTTCCAAGTTCAATAAAAATAAAAAAAGTGGTAGCACCATAGCATACATAGAGAGGGGGACCCCATGGCAAAGATCAAAATAAGCCCCAGAATATTGTGCCAGGTATTGTCACTTAGGATAGAAGGGCATGGTGTTTACTACGCTCTTTTCATGACCCTTTAGTCAATTTCCCAAGTCCTTGTTTGATAACAATGCAGTTCCTCTGCGGAGGGGTGTCCTGCACAGGTTTTTGCCTCCTAGGAGTAAAGGGGATGGTACCAACCAGGGCTGGGCCCCAGGGGCGTAACTAGGAAAGACTGGGCCCCATAGCAAACTTTTGACTGGGGCCCCCCCCTCCCCTGGGTGTCACACAACCCCCCCCTTGTAGATAGTGCCTTTTTTACAAACCCCCCCTTTTGATAACACCATACAGCCCCCCCCATAGATAACGCCATACAGCCCCCCTGTAGATAACGCCATACAGCCCCCCCGTAGATAACGCCATACAGCGCCCCCCGTAGATAACGCCATACAGCCCCCCTGTAGATAACGCCATACAGCCCCCTGTAGATAACGCCATACAGCCCCCCATAGATAACGCCATACAGCCCCCCCGTAGATAACGCCATACAACCCCCCTGTAGATAACGCCATACAACCCCCCTGTAGTTAACGCCATACAGACCCCCTGTAGATAACACCATACAGCCCTTTGTAGATATCTACAGAGGGGGCTGTATGGCACTATCTACAGGGGGGCTGTATGGCGCTATCTACAGGGGGGCTGTATGGCGCTATCTACAGGGGGGCTGTATGGCGCTATCTACAGGGGGGCTGTATGGCGCTATCTACAGGGGGGCTGTATGGCGCTATCTACAGGGGGGCTGTATGGCGTTATCTACAGGGGGGCTGTATGGCGTTATCTACAGGGGGCTGTATGGCGTTATCTACAGGGGGCTGTATGGCGCTATCTACAGGGGGGCTGTATGGCGCTATCTACAGGGGGGCTGTATGGCGCTATCTACACGGGGGCTGTATAGCGCTATCTACAGGGGGGCTGTATGGCGCTATCTACAGGGGGACTGTATGGCGCTATCTACAGGGGGACTGTATGGCGCTATCTACAGGGGGAACTGTATGGCGCTATCTACAGAGGGGGCTGTATGGCGTTATCTAGAGGGGGGACTGTATGGCGTTATCTACGGAGGGGACTGTATGGCGTTACCTACAGGGAGTCTGTATGGCGTTCCCTACAGGGGGGACTGTAGGGAACGCCATACAGCCCCCCCTGTAGGGAACGCCATACAGCCCCCCCCCTGTAGGGAACGCCATACAGCGTCCCCCCCTGTAGGGAACGCCATACATTGTCCCCCCCTGTAGGGAACGCCATACAGCGCCCCCCTGTAGGGAACGCCATACAGCGTCCCCCCCCTGTAGGGAACGCCATACAGCGTCCACCCCTGTAGGGAACGCCATACAGTGTCCCCCCCCTGTAGGGAACGCATACAGCGTCCCCCCTGTAGGGAACGCCATACAGCGTCGTCGTCCCTGTAGGGTACGCCATACAGCGTCCCCCCTCCCAAAAAAATGCGACCTACAGTGTGTCCTAATAAAAGACATGTATCCCCTATCCACAGGATAGGGGAGACATGTGTGATCGCTGGCAGCGATAGGGAGAACGGGGGACCGAAAGTCCCCCTGAAGTTCTCAATGACTAACCTCTGATTTCCGGCGTCTGCGCAGCTCTGTAGAAATGAATGGAGCGCTGGTCACGCATGCGCACAAGCGGGACCGGCGCTCCATTCATTTCTACGGAGCTGCCGACACAGACCCAGGATGTCCGAGGTTTGTGATGAAGAACTTCAGGGGACTTTCAGTCCCCCGTTCTCCCTATCGCTGCCAGCGATCACACATGTATCCCCTGTCCTGTGTATATCCTGTGGATAGGGGATACATGTCTTTTGTTTAATGGCAGAGCGGGGAGATACCTCCCTGCTTTGCCGTACTGTTCAGTGGCGTCCCGCTGTAGCAGCCATAGCGGCTGCTAGCGGAGCCTCTGGCCATGGTGGGGGCCCGTGCCGGCGGGCGACGCGGGCCCCCTCATGCCGCGGGCCCCGTAGCAGCCGCTACTGCTGCTACGGCGGTAGTTACGCCACTGCTGGGCCCCCTATCTCTAAAGACCCCATAGGAGTCGCATAGCCTGCCTCTATGGTACCCCCTTTGATGTAGAATATACCAATGGGGCCATAGTTGTTCCATGAACAGATATAACTGAGTATAGAATTTCTAACAACATGGCAGAAGGGGAGAGCTCAAGAATTTATATTTACTGGTGATTTTCTGCTTTAAAGCGCACCTATTCTTGTCATTTTTTGCATAAAAAATATATACAAATAGATGAAACTTTGTAATATATCGTATTAAGGGTAAGGGTCATCTTCCCCACCTGCTGGCTGCCTGAAGTTCCCCTTTCTCTGCCTGCAGGCTCTCTGTAAATTATTGTATGGTGGGTTACATTTTTGCTACAGCTTGAGAAACCATTGCTGTAAATGTTCAGAAACTTCCTCATTCTCAAAAAAATCTGTCTAATGTAAAACAGTGAATACTAGAGAGACAGGGGAGGGGGAGGAGGGGGATGCAGCTGCAGTAACTCTCCCTCATTGTATTTTTAAAGCAATATGAGGGTGAGTAGCTAGGGAGAGAGATATCTGATTGGCTCAGAGCACATAGCACAGCTCTGATATCACACCAGAAAGAACCTGCACACTGCGCAAGCATAGACAGAGAAATACAAGCAGGTGGCAGCAGACGGAAGAATAAAAAACTAAATATGCAGGTTGGACACATTTCTGGCTGTACTATATATAATACACATCCACAGCTGCCAAGGAATGAGTTTGGTTTTGTAGGGAGGCATGCTTTAAATTAGATAAAAGGCAATTGCAAAATTGTGATTAGTCTTATAGAGTCATTCAAGAATAGAGTTTGATTAAAGGGGTTTTCCTGGACTATAATATTGAAGGTCTATCCTTAGGATAGGCCATCAATATCTGATCGGTAAGGGTCTGGGAGCTGGCATTCCCACCGATCAGCTGCATTGATTATCTAGGTAAATGTATTGTGCTGTGCCGGCAAAATCAATGAAGAAGATATGGTGCCCCTTCATGCCGCTGATGGGCCATCAATATTACAGTCCTGGAAAACCTCTTTAAGGTTTTAATTATTATCCAGTGTTCTATCAATATCCAGTGCTCTATCTTCCATAAAGAGAAGTAACGCTATTGCTAAAGGGTTCAAAGAAGGAGATCTATACAAAACCCACCCCTGAATACCATTTCCTACTAGAGACAGATAAAAAACTTTGACACTTGATCTAAATGTCCACTTTTTAACACTGTGTTGTTTTAGGTGGAAAATATTTTGTTGAGTAATATCTTTATAAATCTTTATAGCAGTCGGAGCTCTGTTTTTCTGATACTGAGCTCCGAATCCCCTATACAGATATAGGTTTAAAAATATAAAATTCTGTTTGCCTGTAGTCACCATTAGCGGGAGCTTAGGAGCTAACCGCATACTGTATTACTATTGAGTTCAATGTACTGTATAATCAGTATACATTAAGCTCCTATGTGCCCCCTAGTGGTGGCTGAAAGCAGACAGAATTTTATTGTTTAACGGTATGTCTATGTAGAAGATATGAATCTCTGTATCAGCAAAACAAAGCTCTGACCGCTTTAAAGATATAATAAGAAACTAATTACCACAGAATTTTTAACCTATTTAAACAAAATAGTGTTTAAGGGTGAAAACTCACTTTAAGCCACATCCAAATCTTGAATTAACCTGAGGGTATAACCAGCACCAGGAGATGGGATCCATCTTTATTTTCTTCTTCTTCTCTGTGTACACCTTTCTCTGTGTACACCCTTGTTCATACCCTATACTTTGATGCCCTCTTCTTGCCCCCTACAAACTGATTTAAATATATATAGATGAAGCCCATTACCAGATTTACATTTCAAGATCCTGTAGACGCAGAATAGCTGGCGCCCTTCAAGTAGGCCACACCTTACATCATGTATGGCTTTAAAATGTTTGTCTGCGTTTCTCACAACATCTAATGTCCTCTGCAGCCTTCTTCAAGTCCCTGCCTGGGTGTCCTCGTGTCACCCACACAGCACTTTGGTTCCCTAAATAACATATAGATACATATAATCTACATATGAATAGACAATGTTCAGAGTTTTTACATGTCAAGTTTACCTTCAGCAATTTCCTTCTGTCAAGGGAAGGGTTTCATGAAGTGGATATAAGAATACACTTGCCCGCACAGATACATGTGGATACACATATTAGTGCTCTCATAATAGAGCACATAGATAGTGAAACTAACTTGCACACAACTAAATAATTCCATCACACAGTACATAAAAATAGAGCCACCATATAGTACCAATGAATTATTCACCATGCTCTATACATAAGTAATGCCGCCATACACAGTACATAAAAATAGAGCCACCATACAGTACCAATGAATTATTCCACCATGCTCTATACATAAGTAATGCCGCCATACACAGTACATAAAAATAGAGCCACCATACAGTACCAATGAATTATTCCACCATGCTCTATACATAAATAATGCCGCCATACCATACACAGTACATAAAAATAGAGCCACCATACAGTACCAATGAATTATTCCACAATGCTCTATACATAAATAATGCCGCCATACACAGTACATAAAAATAATGCTGCCATACCGTACCAATGAATTATTCACCATGCTCTATACATAAATAATGCCGCCATACACAGTACATAAAAATAATGCTGCCATACAGTACTAATGAATTATTCCACAATGCTCTATAAATTAATAATGCTGCCATACGCAGTACATAAAAATAATGCTGCCATACAGTATGAATAAATAATGCTACTGTACTGTACAAAATTAAAACAATTATAGAATACAATACCCTACATAGAAAAACAAACATATACACACATTACACACAAATACACACACATACAAATTCAATACACATGTAAACAGTACACAAATATATAAATATTACACACATACCCGTTACACTCACAGATATACGCATGACACACATATACACATTTTATTCACATATTACACAAACAATATATGCACACATTACACACACATCTACATTACATACATTACACATATACATTATACACACACATTAAATACACATCATATACACGCATTGCCTTCACACTACCTTCAGCGTTGCCCTTCCCACAGGGGTGGCCTATAAGCGCAGGCCTACCGTGCCTATCGGTAAATCGGACCACAGGTATGTAGTAAATGCTCCACTCATCATAATAACTATAAAATAGAAATCTACAATTGACTTGTGATTTACTATATTTGTATAACGGTCCAGTTTAATGAAATATTTCTTATTATTGCCATAACCTCCATAACCGAGGGGTAGACAGCACCAATAATGTCCCCATGGCAGTCCCAGCTGAAAATACACAAGTCGTTCCCGAGCCGAATACCTGCACAGATTTAACATCAGCCAGTGCGAGGCGAAAAAGTACGCCTCATTTACAAATGTAATTTCAATTGAAGATACTCTTCCAATCTCCTTTCATTTGATTCTCAATTGAACGAGCTCCCTGCCTTTTGATAGTATGATTAGACATTGCAAGAGCTGTTGCAGATTAGTCAAGCACAGAGAGACTAAATTGGGAAGGATGTTTTATCAGGGAACGTCACAATATATGAGAGCAGATGTGTGTGCTCCGAGCTGTTCTCTCAAATTACTGTTATGGAATAATTTAGCCGTTTTGATTCTCACAGATTACTGCTTCCACTGATCATGCTGTCAAAATCCAAGTGAGCACTTCATTCCGCTCTTATATATGCCAGATCTGTTTTGCTTTCATAATGAGCAGATATTACCACGGCACAAAGAGGATAAAGACATCGGCGGTGATAGATAGGAGGGAGATTAAATGGGATCTTTATGACTTCTTCAACCATCAGTTTTGACTGCACGATAAGACGAGTCAAGTTGGCCACTGATTTGTTCTTTATTGGAACCAATATTAGCATGAGCTTAGCGGTGCACGGACTGATAACATCTATTTAAGGTGGAATCTGTTTTACGATGTGTGAGTGTAGGAAATACATAGAAATATAGTATTAAGTCTGCTGTGTTGAGTATGGGCAGTATTGAGAATTGGACAGTAGGGATTGTTCACACGAGGGTCTTTAAATTAAAATAAATTAGTTCTTAAATAAGCAATTTATGTTAGGATTACAAAAAAGTGGTATTTTTATTACAATTAAGGTGGATGTCTGCCTTGGACACCCTTTTTAGTTTGAAGGGTCCTCTGATGATAAGCTGATCACAAGGTGCTGGGGGAATCGGGCAGAAAGTGTTTAATTGCCCTGCAGCGCCACCACAGGAGAAATTAAGAATTACACAGTACCGATTGAACTCAATAGTTGGTCCATGTAATGCATGACGTGCTAGGTCCTCCAGGATGTGAAGCACTCTTTGCAGCAATTTTGTACTCTGGTAGATAGAGGAGGATCCTTAATGGGGACCCATCCAATGCTATTAATTAAAAATTCCCTAATTGAGTATTTCAAAATCTTTTTTTTTTTAAAACAGACTACACACATAGGGTTTTATTTGCCCACTAGTCACCACAATGAGCCTGGTTTCACAGAGTTCTTCATTGTATATATAACATCAGGCAGGTGGCGGACTTGCAATATGTTAAACTTGTACAACTTTATAGGGTCCCAGAAGAGAACAAGGCTCACAGACACTCTAAAAATAAAATAATATTGCTCCTGGTGTCTGTTAGATGACTGTTCATGAATTTTATGGCTCAAAATTACTGGTGGACTTCAATCCAGGAGACCCAAGGAAGATGCTTTATGATGGCCCATTGGAAAGTATGGGGCCCATATGCTGTTCTTTCGTGGGAGCCATCTACTGTCTGTCCACCCCTGACATCAGTAAATAATTGTTGAATGGATTGTTCTTTATTAGAGTCATTAAATCCTTTGCAACTAGCCAATGCTTTGATGCCCCTGGTCCCGAAGGAGGCCAGTGAATTGTTTACTTGCTGTAATGCTTCTTTGTCTAAAGTTTTTCTATCTCTAATTATCTTTAAACTGAATTTCTTTCTACTGAATTAGTGCATTGATGATTTCCTAATGGTAACCTAAGTCCAGATCCGTTGCCCAGGGTTGCACTAGACTGCCAGAAAGGATTCTCTGGTGGGCCCAAGTTTAGACTCAGCAAATGGCAACCCTATTCGGAGCTGACTTTGGAGAAAATCACTTACCACTAGGCTCTTTATATAAGTTTAGGGATTAATTCACAAATAACCAATTAGACCATATTGATGATATGTCCTATGTGTGCAGTTGTAAGGTGCAGGAAGACGGGTGACATAAATGGCTGAGACAGTGGTTACCTTTAACTCTTTCTTTACTTGGAAGAATTCAGCAAATAAACTGGAACAGTGCAACAGCAACAGCATGCATATGATTTACTTCAAAATAGGTGCTTAAAGGGGCTGTCCAGTTATAAGAAATTGATGGTCTATCCTCAGAATAGGCCATCAATATCTAATCAGTGGGGTCTGACTTTCGGCACCCCTGCCGATCAGCTGTTTTGAAGGGCCCGGGTGCTCGTACAACCGCTGCTTCTCCTTTGTTACTGTCACTGCTCGTACTGTGAATCGCCGACACACTTGTAGCGTTTGTTCACAGTATTACAACCTTCTCCCATTCTTTTCAATTGGAGAAGGATGTAATACTGTGAACCGCCGCTACTAGTGTGTCGGCAAGTCACAGTACGAGCAGATAAGGATTAAAGTGGAAGCAGCGTTCATACGAGAGACGCGTCCCCTTCAAAACCGCTGATATTGATGGCCTATCCTGAGTCTATTGCCTGTCTTACTGGAACAGTCTAAATGTATGGTAATGGTTTGAGACATATTCTGCAAAAGCTGATGTCTCTATGTTAGCTGCTCCGTACACCAGGTGCCCTTTCTCCTTGGTATGGTTGCTGCAGACTAGCTCGGGGCTCAGCCCGTGTTTTCCCCAGGAACTCAAGCTGACTGTGATCTCTACTGAGGCCTTTCGAATCAGGCCCTCTCTTCCTCTGTGATGCAGCTTCTGTGGCAAGCCTGTTCTCCTCCTACAAAGCATCTCTCGTAGGAAGATGTCTCACCCTCTAAAAATCTCACAATGCAGGATCCTTACTGGTTTGTCAGCACTCCAAAGCTAATTTGCATATAGCGCATGGAAGAATAAAACTATATAACTTTTTCCAAGTTATGCAAGGATTAAAATTTGTAACATTTTATACTGCTTTTTACCTTAGCTAGTTAGCGGTTTTATCGGTTACTAGGGGAGCTCAAAATTTCTGAAAGACTCCCTTTTTCCCTCAGCTGATAAAACAAATATTGACAAAAGTAATAAGCGTAGTCACAGCCTGTATTAGGGCACATTCACACGTGGCGGAATTGCTGTGGAATTCCGCTGCGGGCAGTCCGCAGTGGAATTCTCCTGCGGCCGTTTTTTACATTTGTTTCTATACATTTTTAGGAAAGTTAGTTCAGACATGGGGAAAACTCCGCTGCGGACCATAGGCTGCAGTGCAGAATTTTCCCTCCGCAGCATGCACTGTCTGTTGCGGAGAAGAAGCGGAATTTCACTGCGGATTTCAGCCTTTGCAATGCAAAAACTGAAATCTGTGGCAAGTCCGCTGTCTTTTCTGCAACGTCTGAATTACCTGTCAAATATGCAAATGTTGGTGCAGATTCGTTGTGTAATTGCCCCAAATCTGCACCATCATTTGCAGCATTCCGCCACGTCTGAAGGTGCCCTAACACAACTTTTATGTACTGTAATTTGTATCAAAATCTTAACCCATAGTCTATATTTACAGCCGCATCAGTGTTTCTGTTCAGAGCCTCCGTCGGCAGTTCCGTCAATTTTGATAGCAAGAATAGTGCTGCAAAACAACGAAGACCTATACGGTACCCCCACCAACTCTATTATAAGTGAATGGAGTCCATCACATGCCATTTAGATCCATTAAATGACTAACGGACAGAGCTTAAATTACTGATAAGTAAAAATAAAAAATTTGCTTCCTCTTGATGCACCAATACGAAACAGATAAAACTCAAAATTTGCTGTACGTAACTACATTAACATTATATGTAATACGAAACAGTTTTTCTAGGACATTGTTGGAACTTGAGAAGGACTTTAGAGTCACGACACTGCTCCAGTAAGTACTCCATTAAGTGTAAAAGAAGGTAAAACCAACTTATGGTGCTGAAATGTCATGTAAAATGTCATCCTCGTGGTCTCTCTGTGCTATAATGCACACACATTACTCATAATTTACAATGCACATAGTGATGTTTGCATAGAAATATCAAAGGTGATGCGGTATGTCACTGCTGGGAAGCTGCTTTAAATACACAAGATATAAAACATGTAAAACATGTGGGAGTTTTCATGAAAAGACAAAAATATATAAAAACATATACATACTCACATACACACATAAGGGCTCTAAAATAATAGAAAAGAAAAATAATAAGTGAGCGATCAGTTGGCCAACACGTGAAGACATTATGAAACGCAATGTTTCCAAGGGCGTACGCACCATAGAGGCAAAGCATGCGGTGTTATTGGGCCATTTTAGGGAGGGGGCGGAGGGGGCCCACCCTGGTTTGTCCCATCCCTTTTGGTACTGTATGGCACAATCTATATAAGAGTCGCCTTAAAGGGGTTGCCCCACCACAACAACTTATCCCCTATTTACAGGATAGATAATAAGTGTTTGATCGCTAGGGATCCCACCGATCAAGAGAACGGGGGTCATGTGTCCCCTGTATGAATGGAGAGGCAGGTCACTCCATTCATTCTTTATGGGATTGCCGGAGATAGCAGTGGGACCCCCAGCAATCAAACACTTGAGGATAGGTGATAAATGGTTGTGAATGGACAACCCTTGTAGCAGAGGAATTACATTGTTAGAAAACGGGGTGAGAAATTGGCCTAAGGGTCATCGAGAATGCATGGAGGGGAAAACATACACAAGGATCTTCTGTCCTGGCTGTTAAAAACAGGCACCGTAATGGAGCCCATTTTGATCGTTGCTATGGTTTCCCCTTCGCTTCTTTATTTACTTATGTATTGCTATTGATATCAGGAATTATGACTCTAAGGCCAGAGTCATGTGAAAGAATGCAAACTCGGACGTGAAAAACAGCAGTTTTTCGTATCCGAGTTGCACCCGTTCGGGACCCGTTTTCACGGATCCCAATAGACTTGAGTCAATCGAGGGATTTGTAAAAACGGATGAAAATAGGACGTGTTCTATGTTTCAATGGACCCTTCGCGCGGTCCATTAAAACAACGGCAGTGTAAACGGCCACATTAAAATGCATGCGTCTGTGTGACGGCTGTTGTTGTAACGGACGCATACTACGGTCATCTGAATTCGGCCTAAAACAAACTTTACACATTGTCTTCTTGGTATTTCTTTACTTGCAGAACCGGACAGTTATTTAATACATGGGTTAAAAGCAGCAACTACCCAATACTACCCAATACTAATGTGCATCCTTCCAACTCTAAAGATAAAATAATAGCTTGTCATCTCTTTGGTCTATACACATAAGTGACAAATTAGTTCTTACATATACATTAACCCTCTCTGACCTGGAGGAATGCCGATCCCATGCTCCAGTGGTGCCCAAAACTGAGCCAATTCTACTCAGCGAAGGTTAATATAAATGTTCAATTGTCATGCAGATATGGTTTGTTTCCTATGGTATACATGCTTTAGATATCTAAGTAAATTCCATTGATAGGAATAATTGATATGTTTTTTGGGGGAAAATAGAAAAAAATCTCTAAAGTCATATACTAGTATATCTTAGGTTTGCTCCTGTTTTCGTATATTTGTTGGCTTTATTTATTTATTATGCCATTCGTTTAATTTCTTTTGCTTTATTTTCTTCTGTATCAGCGATGACTACTGATTTTCAGCTAGGCCTCCAAGGGTGCTACTGTTCATGGGCCTATTTAGGAACCCTAAAAAAACACATTACAACGCTCTATTTCCCTACCTCTTCTCTATATTGTTATGGAGGTTCTTTGGTTGTGCTACATTGTTCACATTTGTTTTCCGGAAGATAAAATTAATTATTAGCCGCTAGTATGCAACTTTTGCCCCCTTTCAAAAGTGGGGCTTATCATCTTTTTCCCAATGTACAAACACTAGGGCCATTTAAAAAAAAACTAACTATTTTTCTACCGAATAGGGCTCACATGAAGAAAACCCCCTAAACACTTGAAGAAAATACAAACTCCATTAAAGGTTTTATCCAAATTGGAAAACCCATCTTCAAATACTCTATTAGGGAATTCTAAATTAGTAGATGAGATGGCAACAAAGAGCGTTTTATTCTCTCTCTCCCTCTCTCTCTGGAGGACCCAGCATGTCCATGCATTACACGAACAGCCTATTGATTTCAATGGAAGCTGTGTAATGCTTTATTTTTCCAGTGGTGGTGCTGCAGAGGAATTGAATACTTGCTGCCCGGTTCCCTCACAGATCACAGCTGATCGCTGGCGATTCAAAGCTGGAAAGCCCTTTAAGATGTAGCCCTAGTTGTGTTGAAACTCTGGAGCTGCAAGGAAATAGCACCAACTGCTGAGCGAGCGATTGGCATTAACTCTCTAAAGCACAAGGCATTGTCTCTCATTCTATAGTCATATCTTCACATGCCCTGAATTCACTTGGTATACAAGAGTCCAGTTAGATGATTATGTCATAGGACAACATAATCGTGATGTCAGGTAGACATTTATATTTGTCCACCGGTTCCTACGGCAAATTTATGAGACGAATTGGTGAATTATTATTTTTATTATAGTAATAGGGGGGCAGATTTGCCAAGCGAAATCTGTCGCAATTCGATTCTATTCTATTGCACCAAGTACTTATGTGTTTTTGACACTTTTTACGCTTACCTCAACAGATTTGAATAAAAAGTGAGTAGCAAAGATTTAGAGTCCTAAAATGTTCAAAAATAATTAAAGACATACACCATTTTTTTGGCATAAAATATTGGTATATATGTAGCCATCCATGAGATGGTAAAAAGAAGAGAAATGTATCTATAATGGCAGATATACAGTATTTTATCATGAGCACCATTTTTCCGCAATTTGCTTCACTGTCTTGTAGATTACTAATTAAAAAATCTTAAAAAATTATTTTAATATCCTAAAAAGGTGACTTAATACAGTATATTTAAATTTCTATATGGCAGCGGCGTAACTAGAATTCATAGGGTCCCATAGCAAAATGAGGTGGACCCCTGAGTGGGCTGCTACGGTTAGAGTTACGCCCATGCTATATGGCATAGGTGAATTACAATATTATACGTGTCCATCTTTTCTCTCTCGATCTCTGGTTGTTTTTCACCTTCCGGTAGGTTAAAGTCACCTCTGGAGAAATCTTCTTCTGAAGTTTCCACCTTAAGAAACTTGAGAGCAAACTGTGATATGTAGAGCGAAGCCCCTGCAATCCTGGTGACAAATACTAATGTATAAATCAGCAGGCCAATCCTGGCCCGGGCCGCTGCTCATGTTCTTTGCTGAAATGTCACCTGTTCCTATCTAACGATTTGCATAATGCAAAGCTTCTCACTCGTAAAATACAGATTAAGAAGGGAAGCAAAGAGTCATTCTCGAAGCATGGAGGCATTTCAGAAAAAAGAATCTTCTTTTTAACCCAATATTTGTTTTTTTCCATATTTCAAGATCTCTGATACCTTTCCAACATGTAAAGATTAGAAATCACATATAAATAAACTTAATCTTGAGATATGATTTTTGGATTCAACAAAATCTTAATTTTTTTTTTAGTTTATTATATTTGTTTTATAATTTTTTGCGTATGCTATGTATTTTATGTTTGTTATATAAAGAGGTTTTTATTTGATAGAATTAAACATTTTAATACATTTGTTTTTTTTTCCACCAATAAATTACAAAAAATAGAAAAAGTTAAATATGAAAGTATTAATATTATTATTATTATTTTAGTCAGTACATTTTAGCAACCTACTAACGAATATTTAAAGACATTTTTACATTTCCTTTCTTTCAAATATTTTTTTTTCTTTTTTTAGTTCATGAATTTATATAACACCAAATTTGCAAAACAAAAAATATAAATTATTCGAAAAATTTAATTCATTACGATTTTTTATTTATTTATCGTATTAACCTTCTTAATTCATAAAAACATTTTTTGATCTCTTTACTTTATATCCTTTATGTCATTTACATAATATTCTTTATTATTGTTATTATGTGCCATTAGATTTCTGGCCATCCGATGAAGAGTACAATATTTCTCAAAAATGATCTGTCTTTGATTGGACCTCTCCTTAGTATGTGATTTTTTTTTTTTGTGTTTGTTAAGTGCGCAACATTTAAAATAATTTAATAAAATAAATACCAAAACAAACACCAAAATCCAAAAATTCCACTTTAGTTCTAATTTTAAATAATAATAATAATAATAATAATATTTTTATTATTATTATTATTAATAATAATATTAATAATAATATTTTTATTATTATTATTAATAATGAAAAATAAAATATTACCTGCGTTACTGTAGTATTGCCCATATTTTAAAGATAAGGGGGAATAAACAAATATTAAACTCTGTCATTTGTTGTCTAGTTCTAGAGAACTCTCCGTACCTCTACTTGATATAAGGGCATCTGTACGATGACCTATTTAAGCTAAAGTAGTGTGTGACCTAAAGTGTCAATCCTAAGACCCAAAAAGTCCTGTCTCCCAACTCTTTCAGATCAGGGCTGCAGGCAAATGTCCTGTGAGGGTATGTGCACACGACCTCTTTATAGACGTAATGGAGGCGTTTTACGCATGGAATTACGCCTGAAAAGACGGCTCCAATACGTCGGCAAACATCTGCACATTGCTTGCAATGGGTCTTACGATGTTCTGTGCTGACGAGCTGTCATTTTACGCGTCGCTGTCAAAAGACGGTGCGTAAAATTACGGCCGCGTCAAAGAAGTGCAGGACACTTCTTGGGACGTAATTGGAGCTGTTTTTCATTGACTCCAATGAAAACCAGCTCCAATTACGTCCGTAAAAGACGCCGCGAAAAACGTCTGAAATTCAGGAGCTGTTTTCTCCTGAAAACAGCACCGTAATTTCAGACGTATTTGGCGTTGTCGTGTGAACATACCCTTACTGTTCCCGGGATAGAAATATGTGTCAAGTAATTTTCCATCTTTGACTGGAGCTTCAGGAGACCCTAATGGAAAGGTGACTTTCCCGGAAATAGGTTCCCATTAAAGGCTATTCAAATGTAAAAATAATAAAAGAAAAAGACAAAAAATATTTATTTATTATAATTATTCGTATAATTTTTTTATATATATATTTTTGGGGTGGGGGGGGGGGTTACATGTACTACCATATAAACATACCCTTGTGATCTAGTCATGGGGAATGGGCTCCTTATCAGATTGACTAGTAGATAGTCCATTTACCTTTCACGATGCATGCAGTTCGCAATACAAACATTTTAATATTATAGGTGGTCATTTTTATCATTATTATTTACTAGTATGAGGCTTGCTGGTAATATTGCTTTTAAGCGTGCCCGCCATAAGGGTGGCAAATCCATACATGCACCTGAGCCTGGCACTGGCTCTCGGGCCGCTTTACGTGAACGACGTGTGTACAGACGCGGTACAGTCTCTCCTTTTTATTTTTCCTTCATTTAACTATGAAACTATTTCTTGCTTTGGTTCCAAGAACTGCATAAAAAAACGGCATTTGTGACTCCAGCCTAATACTGAGTTCCTGCGTAGCGTAAACGCTGCGGAATTTCCGCAACGGAAAACCCACTGCAGAAAATATCAAATCCACAGTGTTTTCTAAGCATGCTACGGTTGCGTTTCTCTAGCAGAAAATGCTGCATAGACGCAGGGTAGGTGCGGATTTTGCGTGCGTTTTTTCCGCAGCGGTTTTACCTGTGGTTTTAGTGTTAAACATTGGTTATAGCAAAGTATACATGCACCTGCGGATTCTCAGCATTTTCTACTGCGTTCCCACGTGTAAAAACCGCAACATAAATCTGTTGCAGAATTTCTGCTCCTCATTGAAGTCTATGGGCCAAACGCGGCATCTCCGCACAGAACCTGCGGCATAAACTGACATGCTGCGGAATTGAAAAACGCACCGCAGAACACTTTCCGCACCACTTTTGTGCGTTTTTTTTCCGCAGCGTGGGCATGAGATTTTCTAAATCTCATTCACTTTGCTGCTACTGTAAATGCTGCGGAATTTCCGCACTGAATTCCGTTGCAGAAATTGCGCAGCGCTTACGCTAGTTGGGAACCCGGCCATAGGGTATGTTCACACAGGGCGGATACGCGGCATGAAAGTACGCAGCATATTTGTCCTAGAACCCGCAGGGAATTCTGTTGTCATAGCGACGCATCCCTCTGTTCTCCATGCAGCCCGGCCTCCTGTGATTACAGTGCAGCAGTCACATGGGATGAAACGTCATCCCAGGAGGCCGGGCAGCACGGAGAACAGAGGGACCCGTCGCAATGACAGCGCCCGTGTCTAAGTATTGACTTTTTGGGGAATTTTAAACATAAAAAGGCTTTTTTTTCCTGATTTGCATTCTTTTGCAGTGTAATCGCAGCTTTTCTGCCACAAAAATCGCTACATTTGCTATTTGTTGTGGCTTTTACCAACCCATTGAATTAAGAAAAAGCGCAACAAATCTGCAACGATTCCGCAGCATAAACTGACATGCTGTAGATTAAAAAACGCAGCGCAGGTGAATTTAAGAATGTTTTCCGCAGTGTGCGCGTGAGATTTGTTCAAATCGTTTTTTACATTTGTTTCTATACATTTTTAGGCAAGTTAGTTCAGACGTTGTGGAAAACTCCGCTGCGGACCATAGGCTGCAGTGCGGAATTTTCCCTCCGCAGCATGCACTGTCTGTTGCGGAGAAGAAGCGGAATTTCACTGCGGATTTCAGCCTTTGCAATGCAAAAACTGAAATCTGTGGCAAGTCCGCTGTCTTTTCTGCAACGTCTGAATTACCTGTCAAATATGCAAATGTCGGTGCAGATTCGTTGCGTAATTGCCCCAATATTTGCAGCAGAAAAACTCTGCCACGTGTGAATGTGCCCTAATATGCTGCAGATTATCTGCAATTAAATCTGTTGCAGGGAATCTGCAGCTAATCCGCCCTGTGTGAACATAGCCTTAGGCCGGGTTCCCACGGGACGGATGCGCTGCGTAAAAATCACGCAGCATGTCCGACCTGGAACCCACAGGATATTTTCCGTTCGATTTTTCAGACAGAAATTCCTCTATGGAAGAACGCCGTTCATACTTAAAGAGGCTCTGTCACCAGATTTTGCCACCCCTATCTGCTATTGCAGCAGATAGGCGCTGCAATGTAGATTACAGTAACGTTTTTATTTTTAAAAAACGAGCATTTTTGGCCAAGTTATGACCATTTTCGTATTTATGCAAATGAGGCTTGCAAAAGTCCAAGTGGGCGTGTTTAAAAGTAAAAGTACAACTGGGCGTGTATTATGTGCGTACATCGGGGCGTGTTTACTACTTTCACTAGCTGGGCGCTCTGATGAGAAGTGTCATCCACTTCTCTTCAGAACGCCCAGCTTCTGGCAGTGCAGACACAGCCGTGTTCTCGAGAGATCACGCTGTGACGTCACTCACAGGTCCTGCATCGTGTCGGCACCAGAGGCTACAGATGATTCTGCAGCAGCATCAGCGTTTGCAGGTAAGTCGATGTAGCTACTTACCTGCAAACGCCGATGCTGCTGCAGAATCATCTGTAGCCTCTGGTGCCGATGTGTCCTCGCTCGTCTGACACGATGCAGGACCTGTGAGTGACGACACAGCGTGATCTCTCGAGAACACGGCTGTGTCTGCACTGCCAGAAGCTGGGCGTTCTGAAGAGAAGTGGATGATACTTCTCGTCAGAACGCCCAGCTAGTAAAAGAAGTAAACACGCCCCGATGTACGCACATAATACACGCCCAGTTGGACTTTTACTTTTAAACACACCCACTTGGACTTTTGCAAGCCTCATTTGCATAAATACGAAAATGGTCATAACTTGGCCAAAAATGCTCGTTTTTTAAAAATAAAAACGTTACTGTAATCTACATTGCAGCGCCTATCTGCTGCAATAGCAGATAGGGGTTGTAAAATCTGGTGACAGAGCCTCTTTAACCCCTCCCTCTTCTGACTACTGCTCTGGCCTTCCTGGATGACGTTTCAGGCCATGTGACGCTTCAGCCTGTAATTGGCTGCAGAGGTCACATGGGATGCAACGTCATCCCAAGAGGCCGAACTGCAGAAAGAAGGAGGGTGTTCTTGGTAAGTATGATTTTTTTTTCTTCCGGCGTTGAGATTTTGACAGCGGGTTTTGCATTTCCATTGAATTCAATGGGGAAACCCGCAACGGGTAAATTGACATGCTGCGGAATTCAATTCTGCACCGCAGGTCAAGTTATTGACGTTTACGCTGCATTTTTTTCCTGCAGCGTGGGCGTGAGATTTTCTAAATATTCTACTGTAAATGCTGCTGAATTTCCACACACAATTCCGGTGCGGAGATACCGCAGCGTTTACGCTACGTGGGAACCCGGCCTTATGTGTTTTCCTAGAAACCCTGTAATTCACCAATGCAATCTACTGCTCCCTGTTATCAGCCATTTCAGTCTGCGGAGAGCTTGACTATAGTGTCCTTTTATAGGATTCAAGCCTCTGCCCCCATGATCACTACTTTGTCACATATATATATAAGGACCTCCGGATACACATGTCTATTCTGTCATATACACGTCTTAGCTGCCGACTTTAGGTGTAGTGCCCCCTTTTAAAAAATTAATCTTGAATGTAATCGATAACGTATGTTTTTCTTAACCTATAACTATTGTAATGTATAAATCTATATATCGGATGCCGGAGCCGCTACGTCTGTTTAGTTGGTTACCTCTCAGCGAACGACTTGGTAAGTTGGAGTTCGGCTTATTAAATCTGCGCTAGCCCTCTGAACCCCCCGGTTACACTGTAGGATTGCTGAGCGCCCCCGATAACTCACAGCTGCTGATAAACTCCACTGGTAATGGCTTTTTGCTAATGAGAAAAGTGCCGCTGATTATGACAAATAGCCGTGGACCAACAGGCTAAGCTGCTACACAGCCTCCCAATTGTCAGACTGGCTGATTTTTGCATTTCATTATTTTCTCTCCGGTGCTCGCTGCCCCTCTCCTTGCTGAGCGGACTCTACGAGCGACTTGTCACTATTTTAATAACACTTCTTTATCTCCATTCTCCCCTCCAAAGCTGCCACACAGACAGCCGGGGAGAACAGACGCCCCTCTACACATGCTATTGTTTGGAAGTTATCAGTTATAATTGCTAGGACTGCTATGCCAGTACTCTGCGCTCATAGGCCTTACGTATTTGCTGTATGTAACCCCTTACTGACCAAAGGGGCCTATCCCCACTCTGGGATGATGATGATGATTATTATTATTATTATTATTATTATTATTAATAAAACTTTCCATTAATGTGTCTGTAAATAATATATAATAATATAAATAAAAAGAGGTTCTTCAGCAGCAGTATTGTGTATTATATAAAGTTCTGCATCCCAGCTGCTACAGAAACGCATAATACACACCTCAGCTGCTGCAGAGCCTCATAATACACATCTCAGATGCTGAGGAACATTATAATACACATCTCAGATGCTGAGGAACATTATAATACACATCTCAGATGCTGAGGAACATTATAATACACATCTCAGATGCTGCAGAACCTCATAACATACACTTTGAATGCTGTTAGACATCATAGTACACACCTCAGCTGCTGCAGGACATCATAGTACACACCTCAGCTGCTGCAGGACATCATAATTCACACCTCAGCTGCTGCAGGACATCATAGTACACACCTCAGCTGCTGCAGGACATCATAGTACACACCTCAGCTGCTGCAGGACATCATAATTCACACCTCAGCTGCTGCAGGACATCATAGTACACACCTCAGCTGCTGCAGGACATCATAGTTCACACCTCAGCTGCTGCAGGACATCATAGTACACACCTCAGCTGCTGCAGGACATCATAGTACACACCTCAGCTGCTGCAGGACATCATAATTCACACCTCAGCTGCTGCAGGACATCATAGTACACACCTCAGCTGCTGCAGGACATCATAGTACACACCTCAGCTGCTGCAGGACATCATAGTACACACCTCAGCTGCTGCAGGACATCATAGTACACACCTCAGCTGCTGCAGGACATCATAGTACACACCTCAGCTGCTGCAGGACATCATAGTTCACACCTCAGCTGCTGCAGGACATCATAGTACACAGGTGACAAGTGGGTATTGTCCAAAAGCAGAGGGAAAAAGAAGTATAGGCGGTAGCCTACGCGTTTCTGACCTTCTCCAGGTCCTTAGTCATGGCTTATGATAAGTCTGACTGTGCAGTCTTCACCTTTTATAACCAGTCTGTCTTGTATGTAATTAGTTAATTGCGGTTCAGAGCCGAAGGAACAGGGAGGAGCCCCGTGGAACGCAATCTTCCATTTTAACACCTGGAAAAAACTGTCCAAGTTCCATTGAGTAAGGTATGGATAAGGTGTTACTTGTTGAGCGTTGAGATCCTATGTCAGAAAAAACGATCTGTGTACTTAGTAATATCTAATATTTCTAATTTTCTTCTTTTTTAAATTCCAACAGAAATAGAAAGGAGCTCAACAGTTTTCATCAGATCGCTGTTCCTCTTCGGTAACTGTGTTTGATGTATATAATATTTAATTGCGATATTTGATTATAATAGAAATGTCCTAGTATAGTGACTTTGGATACGCAAATACGTTTAGAAAGCTGGCTTAAAGGGTGAAGAAACGCCTATTGTTTACTTGAGTGAAAAAACAATGGATTGTGTGTTAATGTGAGAAAGACGTACGTTTAAAATAACAAAAAGTACACTGGTATTAGACTTCTTGATATACATTGATTTTTGATTATCCAATTTCGGGTATTCTTTAAGGTTACTTTATTATTTTACCTTTTTTCCCTGTTAGTTAGTTTTTATTTTTTATTATTTATTTTTCCCTTTGCGTTTTTTTTATAAGGATTTTTGTGTGTGAATTGGCGGAAATATCTTAAAATTACTACTGAAGTTAAAATTCTGGAAAAATTCAGACATTTCCCATGGAACACGGGAACCTCTTATTAATTGTATATATATTCGGATGTTAATTGTATATATCCTGATGTATTCATATACGTTTGACAGTTTCATTTTTAAGAAGATATATATAGTTTTTAATTTTTTCCAAAGTGAGCGAATAGATGTTTTATTGGATATTATAAGGATAATCCTTGAAGTGGTTCCCAGTCCATATTATTTCTTTAGACATTTATAATTCATAACAGTTTATGAATTAATGTGGTATATTATTTGAATATAACGTAAACGGATTTCATTATTATTTTTTATTTATTTTTTATTTTTCGTTGTTTATATTATATTTGATAACATGGTATTTTTATGTGTTATTTGGAACAGTTATGAATGTATTCTTGTTTATTATTTGTCGTTGATCTAAATTATTTATGTCTTTTTGGATCGAAATTTTTAATTTTTAATTCTGTCACTATAATACTAGAGTATATTTAAAAATATTTAGTTGGCATATAAGTTCACTGTTTATTTTTAGAGCTGGATTACCAGTTATAAGTGAAATCGAGGATATCACCATTTTGCGTTTAGTAGTGGAACATGAGATCTTTTCTCAAATTTAAGCCTTTTGGGACCCTTGTTTGAAGACTAAAGATCCAGAAGGCTTCTCTTGTTTGTGTTATATGTCTAATATCACCGCCTCTTTTTGGATTATAGATTTTTTCGATCGCGTAACAGGAAAAACCATCAATTGTTCTATTGTGTTGAGTTATAAAGTGCTTTGCTACATTTGATGTGTTGAGGATATTTGGATTACGGATGTAGCCAAGGTGTTCAAGAATTCTTATTTTAAATTTCCTGTTTGTACATCCAATATATTTCAGATTACACAATGTACATTCAATTATGTATATAACCGAGTCGGTGTTACAATTCATATAATTTTTGATGGGATGTGTATCAGTATTGGTTGAATTTGTGAATGTCTTTTTTGGTATCACATATGAGCATACTTTACATGGATTATTTCCACATCTAAAAAATCCTTTTTGTTCTAACCAAGAACTAGTTGTCTTGATGGGATTAAAAAACGATGGAGAGAGTGTCGTGGCCAGAGATGGAGCCTTACGTGGGACTATTCTACATCCATTCCTGAGGATGTCATCTAGAGCAGGATCTTCTCTGAGCATAGGTAGGTGTTTATTCACAATTCTTTTTATACTATTAAATTGGTTAGTTTGTTGTAAGACTAATGTGGGTGTATTAGATGTTGGTTTTACATGTTTGTTTTGGGACAGGAGGGTGTCTCTACTTTTCTCAGCTATTATTTTGTCAGCTCTGTCTAAAGACCAACCTGGATATCCCCTGTTAGATAGTCTATTGTGTATAACTTTTGTTTCAGTTTTGAATTGTGCGTCTGAGCTGCAGTTGCGTTTTGCTCTATGTAGTTCGCCCACTGGGATCGAGACAATGGTCTGTTTGGAGTGGTTACTACCTGCATGTAAGATGGTATTTCCTGCTGTTGGTTTTCTGTAAGTTTTAGTATGTATTTGTATCCCATCTTCTCCTTTTAGTTCCAGGTCTAGGAAAATAATATTAGTTTTGGAAAATGTATGTGTGAACCGAAGGTTGTACTCATTGGAATTGAGGAAATCCATAAATTTCTGGATGGCAGATACATCTCCCTCCCAGATGAACAGGAGGTCATCGATGTATCTACGTCAAAAAACGAGGCAGGAGGGGGGGTCGTAAACACAAATCCGGTAAATCAAGAACAGAGTGTTCGCCCCCGCACCCGGAGGAATTACAACCTAACCTAAACATCACTAACCTCTCCACAATCAGCCTCACAAAAGAACAAACTGAAGTCTTATCCCTTGGCCTCAATTTTGCATCAATTCTGCAGGACATCATAGTTCACACCTCAGCTGCTGCAGGACATCATAGTTCACACCTCAGCTGCTGCAGGACATCATAGTACACACCTCAGCTGCTGCAGGACATCATAGTACACACCTCAGCTGCTGCAGGACATCATAGTACACACCTCAGCTGCTGCAGGACATCATAGTTCACACCTCAGCTGCTGCAGGACATCATAGTACACACCTCAGCTGCTGCAGGACATCATAGTTCACACCTCAGCTGCTGCAGGACATCATAGTACACACCTCAGCTGCTGCAGGACATCATAGTTCACACCTCAGCTGCTGCAGGACATCATAGTACACACCTCAGCTGCTGCAGGACATCATAGTTCACACCTCAGCTGCTGCAGGACATCATAGTACACACCTCAGCTGCTGCAGGACATCATAGTACACACCTCAGCTGCTGCAGGACATCATAGTACACACCTCAGCTCCTGCAGATTTATAAAAAGGCAGAAGGTGTTTCATATCAATCACAGAAAACAGAAATCTTCCTCTTAGGCTTTATTCAGACGAACGGGAAAAACGTCCGTGCAACGCGCGTGATTTGCACGCGCGTTGCACGGACCTATATTAGTCTATGGGGCCGTGAGTCCGCTGAAAAAAAGTCACGACATGTCCGTTCTTTGGGAGTTTTGCGCGAATCACGCACCCATTGAAGTCAATGGGTGCGTGAAAACCATGCATGCCGCACGGAAGCACTTCCGTGCGAACTGCGTGATTCGCGCAACAGCTGTGAAAAGGATGAATGAAAACAGAAAAGCACCACCTGCTTTTCTATTTACAAACATCCAAATGAAGTGTCATAATGATGGCGGCTGCGCGAAAAGCACGCAGCCACGCATCATATGCTGCTGCCCCACGGAGCTGTTAAGTAGTTTTTGCGCACTCGTGTGAGTGAGGCCTTAGGCTGGGTTCACACGACCATGTTACGTCCGTAATGGACTGAACGGATTTCGGCCGCAAGTCCCGGACCGAACACAGTGCAGGGAGCCGGGCTCCTAGCATCATAGTTATGTACGATGCTAGGAGTCCCTGCCTCGCTGCAGGACAACTGTCCCGTACTGTAATCATGTTTTCAGTGTGTAACCGATTTTTCTACGGTTGTGGTATCTTCGGTGTCTTTTATTATTGTTACTATGATTCTTATTTCTTAGGATTAGTACCGTATATCTATTTTTACAAATGCCCTTTTTTGTGACAAATTAAAACTAATGATCAGGGATAAAATGTGAAGACAAAATAAGCGTAGAGTTTTCCATTGTGTTTCCTGGTGGTCCCTTTAAACGGTTGCCCGAATTTTACACCAGGAACGCTAATAACAAATATCTCATGTAATATGTTATCCAATGTCTGACCTGTGCGGGCCACCGTCTGTATGGTTTACAATGTAAAGACATGAATGTGGGTGGGGCTACAAGTGTGATTGACAGCTCAGGTTAAAGGTACAGCTGCATAATCCTGTGCTGGGAGAAGACTGAACTGCCAGTGTTGTCATAGGGAAAGAGGCGCAGAGGAGGTACGGTACAGGTATCGGCTCTATAACTGCAAACAATAATAACACAGATATGAAGTAGTATATTGAGTTGACATCTCCTGTATACAGTGCAGTATTACTTCTGATAGTTCTCCTTTGACTTGACCATGGGACCTGGTGTGAGAATTATACAATCTGCTTATTTAATTCACTTTTTGGCCACAACATGGAGGTTCGAGCGTTGCTGTTCATTCTGAGTCACATAAACAGATCTGATAGAAGATATTTTAATGCCATAACTGTGCTGAAGCTAATGTTCCTAAATCTCCGCTGTCACATCTTCACAAAGCACAATGCACGCCACCTAGTGGACATCACAGGAAGTCCAGAGTCCCTACATCCCCCGCATTTTGTCTGCAATAGTCTAAGAATTGTGCTAATGGATGCCACTGGGTGTGCATTGTATTTATTCTGCATGTTTGTGGCGTGAGAGATGTGTGTAGTACAACTCCATGTATTCGGGGAAAGCATGGAACTTCGCGTCAATGTATATGAAGTCATTTTGTCTACAAACCCAAGTTGTTCCCCCAATGGCTATAAAGGGATTCTCCTATGTCCACAAGATATGCCACAAATGTTTTATAGGTCCCACCTCCCACGACCCCTGTTCCGGCAGTTGATCCAGGCAGAGAATGAATGAAGAGGGAGCCAAGTGTGCGGCAGATCACACCATTCACTTTGATGTGAGTTGCGGAAACAGCTGAGCATGCTTGAGACGGGAATACCCCTTTAATTGTGACCCTGATCAGAGAAGATCACTGACATCTGTAACTGTATTTAATGGGTCCCAACTCCCATGACCCTTGTCCCGGCAGTTGATCCAGGCAGAGAATGAACGAAGAGGGAGCCACGTGCGCGGCAGATCTATCCATTCACTTCTATGTGAGTTGCGGAAACAGCCGAGCATGCTTGAGACGGGAATACCCCTTTAATGTTGACCCTGATGAGAGCAGATCACTGACATCTGTAACTGTATTTGATGGGTCGTATGAGATGTTAAGCCTTGTCCTTGTTTTGAATGCTGTTTCTTGATGTAATTTTTATGCTGTTGACTAATTATCTGCTATTCTCAGGGCTGGAAATCCCATGACTCATGGTAGGCCTATGAGCAGCTCTGCTTGAAGGACGCTGGTAAAAGTGGTCACCGACAAAGAGCAGACCCAGTACTGGCAGAGATCGATGCAGCAGCAGGAAACAGGCTGTTCACATAAAGCTTCCTGCCAGCAGAGGGCTCATCACTGGTACAAACTGGCGGTATGTATTGGGTAAAGGGGCATATCCTGCTGTATATAGGGGGAGGCCATCAGTAACTACTAGGGGAAGGGGAAAGCAGTACTGCTTGGGGGAGGCACTACTGTCAAGTGGGGGTACTGCTGTTAATACTGATAAATTAAAGGCCCGCAGCTGCTATTACGGTAGTAACACTGGAACAATGGAACTTACTGTCGGGGAGACATTATATTGGAGAAACTGTTGTGACTATAGTAAGTGAGAGGGGGAATGCTGCTTTCACTACTGGGGGACATTGCTGCATAAGTTGCAAGAGAGCCCAGACATCGCTGAGATTACTATTTGGGGTACCCCAGTGAACCTATTGTTAATGGGGAGCTTGGCTGAGATGTCTTCTGTGGGCAGGTTTACAGAGTTCCTCCTCTTCGATCCTAGCTCAAGGATAAATAAATATATGTCAATAAAATGGAAAAGAAATATATATAATTATAAGTATTACCAAAGCAAAATTTTTATTATGGGGAATGCAAAGCGGTGAGGAACTGAGGGTGGGATTCCGAGCAATTCTCAATAAGGAGTCATTGTAACGCACAGACCATACCACAAATGTATTCCCCCGATGGTCTAAGGCTTCTGCTGCACAGAGTCTGGACTTTCGTATGTTTCTTGGGTTGGGAATCATTACCTGTTCTTACCTTGAAACTGAAAATCAGGATGGCCACCCCTATCATTAGAACCATGGATGTCTGTGTTGGATTGCCTGTATAATCAACCCCAAGTAGTCATTGATTATTTATTACACCCCATCACCAAAGAAGGGAACATATGTTTGGAGATTACACACTGGTAGCTCAACGGAGTTGAATGTCAAGATCTTTCGGGAAGTCCACAGTGAAGCTAGTTTGTGAGGCAAGACAGCAGAAGCTTCATGTGGCTAGCTCAACTTGAGTTTATAGAAGAACACTTGGACTTCTACATGAGCAGAGTAGACAAATGGCAGAACTGAAACGGTTTGCCGTCCATGCACTCACATGAACATCAAGTGTATGGTCTGCCATCTCTACCTCCACTATCCCCATTTCCACCACCCCTTCTATGACCATTACTGCTTCCAGCAATAGATACAATACCTCCAGCACTAACTCCATTATCTACCTTAAATGGACACTACATTTTCAAACAACTTATGCTGATCTAATAGTATACCTGATAAAGATCAACTTTGTAATTTACTTACAGTTAAAATATAGTTGTTTTATTCATGCAAATTATGTGTAAAGTTATTGCCACTTGGTATCTCCATTCCTTTATTCTGCTGTCCACACCCTGTTGTCAAGCAAATTCTGTACGTAGTTACAGAGCAGTAGTAACGGACTACAGCAAGTGGTAGTATATCTCTTCACTGCATGTCCATAGAGGTCTATGGAGACGGGAGGGGGAGCAGGTGTATAGAGCAGGGAGAGAAATGGACACAGACATGCTGCCAATGCAATTCTATGGAGAGATAAGCTGGGTGTTGGAGGAGGTAGCAGAGAGATAAAGACACAAACACTGCTGCCTTTAGAAGTCTATAGAGAGTGAAGAGGGAGCAGGAAAAGGGAGCAGAAAGAGAAAGACACAGATACGCTGCCCATACTAGTCTTTGGAGAGGGAGAAGGAGCAGAGTGAAAAAGACAGGGAAAAATGCTGCAGCTTCTGGTAAATGTTTTATATCACCCCAGTGCTGGATTTTCAGTTACACTGCTCAGTACTGCTATATAATCCTCTCCGTGCTGCTGCAGCTTCTATATATGTGATAAATAGAGATAGGAGAGCAAGATTCTTCTCTTCTCTATAGAAGACATAATATCAGTTAGGCTCCACCCACTAGCTCGGAGAAAATAGGGACTTACAGATAAAGCCTGCAGAGGGGAAAACTGCTAAATAATGCAGAAAGCAAGTTATAGGCTGTGTTCACACAGGGTGGATACGTAAAAGCACACAGCGTAACCACCCTGTGCACCGCATGGAATTCCAGGCAAAAAAACGCACCAAACTGTGGTGCAATTTTTTGCCGGAAATGTCTGCTGCGGAAAACTGCAGAACAGTTTCATCCCAGGAGACCACGGCAGCCTGTGGATTGCTGCAGCGTAGGTCACAAATGATGAAACGTCATCCCAGGAGACCGGCCCTCTGACGTCACACAGGCCGGTCTCCTGGCATGATGTTTCATCCCATGTGACCGCCGCTACAGCCTGTGATAGGTTGCGGTGGTCACATGGGATGAAACGTTATCCGAGGAGGCCGCGCTAGAGGGAGGAACACAGACTTCTGGGTAAGTATGGGATTTTTTTATTTTTCTGAGCTGCGTTTTTTGCAAAAACGCAACTGCTGCGGGTTTTACCTCCCCATTGAATTCAATGGGGAAAACCCGCAACAAATAAGCAGCATTTACGCAGATACAATTGACATGCTGGGGAATGAAATTACGCACCGCAGGTCAACTTCTGAGCGTTCTGAAAAGTTAGATATGCTTTAATTACACATTATTGATGCCATATACAACTATCTAAACACCCTATTGCCAACCCGTTGTACTACAGCTACTGTTACTACTCTAGTGTAGGTAATATTCAATGTCAGTAGAAAAAGACAAAATAAAACTACAAGTAAAGCAATATGGCAAATATGAAAAATTATTGCAATATAAAATGTGTGGAGGGACGGAAGGGAAGGCTCAGAATAAAGAAAAACATAGGAACATATATAGGAATGTAGCTTATGAGCAATAAGGGAAGTATTGTTTACTATAATTGTATTCTTATTGGGAGGTTGCTACAACTATTTCTAAGCTTTTCCACCAATTCCTACTCTTTTATTTATGTTTATTAGGGTTGAGCATTTTTAATGATCATTTTGTTCTACCCTTAGATTTTAATTAGCAATTCACTGTTTTGAGAATTAGAACAAAATTAATTTAGGGGTTAAAATGCGGATTTATCAGCGAAGTGTCATTTCAGTTTTGTATTAATCACTAAAATAAAGATTGAAATTTAAGATAATTACACCTGCTACTCTACTACAATACATGTTACCGTTACATCTTGTCATCCCATAATCTATAATGAAGTAAATAAATTTTTGGGTTCCAAACATTTTCATATATACAATTTTGTGAGAGAATTTTCAGCATGCAGATATTATAAATAAATACATCATTTATTAATGAATAATTAAAAAAATATATATACATAAATATATATATAATTAAAATAGATAAATAAAATGTATAACTAAAGTTGAAATGATAAAGATATGATCAAATAATTAAGAAAAATACATCATTTAATGGATTAATAAAAATAAGTGAATACATAAAATAATTAAATAAAATGTATAACTAAAGAAGCAATTTTAGAGATATTAACAAAATCCATGAAAAAAAAAGACATCATTTGATTCATGAATAAAATAAGTTGGTAATTAAATAACTTAATCAAATTAAAAGATACAGAAATAACATAGATATAAAAAAATAATAATATAAATAATTTAATGAATTCATCTATTATCTTAAATAAAATAGACCAATAAAAAAAAAACGTATTTTAATATTAATAGGAATTTTGTTTCTCTTGCATATATGGCCCCGACATATTCTACAGCGCAGTCCAGAGATCGTCATTACTCATATCAGTCCCTATTGTCCTACAAAATAATAACGGTTAAAAATAAATGAATAAATTAATAAATCGCCTGGCGTGCGTCATTGCGCAATATTAAAATGCATTTTTTTTAAATGCTCCGATTGCTTTTAATATGTTCTTCTTAATCCACTTGACAGGTATTTCCAATCACAGATTCATTGTAATCAATTGACCACTTTAGTTGATAGTCAAGTGGATCAGGAGTCGGCCCCTTGTAATACTCGGGTAGGTAATAACCTTCCAAACCATTTGTGCAGCCATCAGTTTATCTAATAGGTTTAGAAATGTAATTCATTATTAATAATTACGAAGCTGACATTCTTTCGAAAAAAAAAACGCACCCCCTATAATTCTACGGACAGATCTGTAGAGTCATTATGTGTTTTTTTTTTTTTTTTTTTTTTTTATTCTACCCTCCTCCATTGAAGATCTCTCGGACATTAGGGGAGAAGAAGGGCTTGGGGTCTCCCTATCGTCCTATAGCAGAAGCTAAACAATATTAGCCATTCATTTTTGATAGATGGAGCATGGAAATTAGTTACAGAGTTTAACTGATAACTGAAACCACACACTTACATTTCATTATGGCAGCCTTAATTGATGAGCTCATTAAACCCATTATTAGAGAAATTGATTTCAAATAGGCATTTAAAACCGGCTGGCAAAGGGAAAAAAAAAAGGTGAACAGAAGAGAAAGAGAAAATAACTAAAATACATAATGAAGCAAGTAATTTTATAAGTTTGTTTAATGAAAGCATCGAAAATGTATTACTTTCTGCGTGGATTTAAAACACTCATTTATGTACTAATAAAGGTTTTCTTTCTTTTTTTTTTTCTTCCCTCTTTTTTCGGCCCATTAATGGAAAACCCCCGAATGACTGCAATCTTTAATTCCAGTCTGCAACTAATTAATTCATTAACCCCGGCTGAAACAATCAATTAGCCAGTCATGCAGAATCGACACTTTAAAGGTCTCCGTGAAATGGTCGAGCAGCTCGATGGCTGGAGGAATTTTTTAGCATTTCATTTATTTTGGCTTACAAGTCACTGGGAAGAAGTGAAATTGATATTTGGTGATGCCAAAAATCTGTCCATTGTCGAGGTCTTTTTTTTTTCTTTTATAAAACTATTTTTGAAAAATGTAAATATACAATTTGGAAGAGTTGGAGGCACGGTTTTTGGTAGTGGTCGCTTGAAGCTCTGGAAATATGGGTTTTTAATATCATGTCGGCCATGTGTCTCATGATTGCTCTTTCCTATCACACATCAAAAACATCTGTGCACTTACCTACAGGAGGT
Source organism: Rhinoderma darwinii (assembly GCF_050947455.1). Lineage (NCBI taxonomy): Eukaryota > Metazoa > Chordata > Amphibia > Anura > Rhinodermatidae > Rhinoderma > Rhinoderma darwinii. The sequence continues at coordinate 28,154,138 of NC_134687.1, read as the reverse complement.
GCCCTACAGCTCTGGAATTATGGGTTTGAATGTGATGATGGTCATGTATGCCCACATGGGTTTCCTATCACACATCGAAAACAAAATACAGGTACTTGGCTACCTAAGAAATTGGCCATGATATGTGCACTTACCTACAGTAGGTGTATTAAAGCTCGGGGACTATAAGCTCGAAGGTGATGATGGTCCTGTGCCCCTCATGTATGTTCTTGTTTTTCTCATGCTCACTTTGGTTTCCGATCACATTTCAAAAACATAAATCAGGTACTTGGCTACCTAAGAAATTGGCCATGCTATGCGCACTTACCTTCACTAGGTGCCTTGAAGCTCCGGGACTATGAGTTTGAATGTGATGAAAGCTATGGGTGCTTCATGTTTGTTCTTGTTCTTCCCATGCTAACTTTGGTTTCCTATCACATATTAAAAACAGAAATCAGGTACTTGGCTACCTAAGACATTTGTTATACTTTGTGAACTTACACACAGTAGGTTTCTTGCAGGTCTGGGTCTATGGTTTGAATGTCATGATGAACCTGCTGTTGTTCTTGTTCTTCCCATGCTCACACGAGATCCTATAAGATATAAAATGAAAAAAAACGTCTTTAACTTGGCTACCTCAGAAAGTGGCCGTGTATTACCAATGTTAGCCGATTGTTAACTCATCTGGGATAGCGTTGCCAACCGTCAGTAAGTTCATGCACAGTGTCTACAATAAGAAAATAACTTATTTTTCGGACTATAAGACGCGCCCAGGTTTTAGACAACAGAAAATAGGAAAAAAAATTATATTTTACTTCTTTTACAAAGAAAAAGCTATTGGTCAAAAAAAAAAAAAAATTGTTCAGTTTCACCACATTCTGAGAGCCATAACTTACATTTTTCCATCGTTTGAGCGGTGTGAGGGCTTATTTTTTGCAGGATGAGCTGTAGTTTTTATTAGCACCATTTTTTTGGTACATATGATTTTTGTATAACTTTTTATTTCATTCTTTTTAGTGCTATGGTGACCAAAAGACAACGATTCTGGGGTTTTAAATGTATTTTTTTTTATAATGCTATATTGTAATAATTGCTGACTTTTACGGATGCAGCGATACCAATTTTTTTTGAATTTTTTTATTTTTACATTTTGCTTGGGGAAAAATGGGAAAAGGTTTTTTTTTTTACTTTTAAAAAATGTTTACACTCCTCATAATGGAACTTTTTTTTGTACACATTTTATTGGTTCCCCTAAGGGACTTGAACCAGTGATCTTTAGATTGCTGGTACAATACACAGCAATATATGGATGAGTTACGGAAACAGCATAACTTGCTGAGCTACGCTGTTTCTGTAACTCCCATAGCAGTGAATGGCAGTTACAGAAGCCGCGTAGCATGCTACTCTGTTTCCGTAACTACTATTCAGTTCTATGGGAGTTATGGAAACGCTGTTTCCGTAACTCGACCATGTAACCAGGAAGTGGCCGGAAGACAGCGGAGCCGGGTAAGATAGAATGGGGTTTAGGGGGCCCCGTTCTAGAGATAGATGCGGGTCCTAGAGGTGGGACCTGCTTCTATCTTACATTTATGACATATCCTGTGGATATGTCATAAATGTCCTTCATGGGATAACCACTATAAATGCTTAAATAACTAGTTAAACGGCCAGGAAAAGCGCCATCGCTTTTCCTGGCCATTAGAACAGCGTGTCAGAAGCTGACACCTGCAGTGCATAGAGCAGGCTCAGTGCGTGAGCCTGCTCCATACATCATCCCCGCCCCGCTCCATGATGTGCCGGCACATCATGGGTCAGGAAGGGGTTAATTAAGTAGCGATCGGGGGGCCCGGCGCTGCCTTGACTGCCGACTATAAGATGCAGGGACTTTTTAGCAAGATTTATTCTTGCTAAAAACTGAGTTTTATAGTCTGAAAAATACGGTGCATACATTTTCGAGAGCAGCCGGTACAAAGATGGGTGGTACAATAGAGCAAACCAAAAACATATCCACTGAAATACTAGACAAATCAACAATGTTGTCTAGCATGTCTTTAACCAATTAGTGACCACTCATTAGTGTTTTTACGGTGGCCACTAATGGCCTTTATTCCGATGCAATAGCCTTTTTACGGCGCTGCATCAGAATAAATAGAGCAGAGAGCCATTAAATCTCCCTGTTCTCAGCTACCAGAAGCAGCCCTGCTCTAACGGGCGAGATCGATATCAGTTCCGATCTCGCCCGTTCAACCCCTCAGATGTGGCGCTCAATAGCGAGCACCTGCAGAGAGGGGGGGGGGGAGCTCCCTCTCTCACACCACTGGCACCCTGTGTAAGATTACAGGGTTTCAGTGTCTTCTATGGCAGCCGGGGGACCTAATAGTGGCCCCCTAGTTTGCCACTAGTTATTCCTCTTAGGCCATGGCAGAGGCATAGCCTAGCAGATGCCTGTCCGTTTTACACGGACAGGCACTAATACACTGCAATACAAAAGTATTGCAGTGTAGTATAAAAGAGATCAGATGATTGCATAGTGAAGTCCCCTAATGGGACTAGTAAAAAAAAGTTGACTAAAGTTAATAAAAAATAAAAATGTAAACAAATTGAAAAACCCAATTTTTCCCCTTACAAAATGCTTTATTAGTAAAAAAGTTACACATATTTGGTATTGCAACTTCCGCAACGCCCCCAACTATAAAGCTATTACATTATTTAACCCGCACGATAAATGCCGTAAAAAATAAAATTAAAAACAATGCAAAAATTGCTGTTTTCTGTGAATCCTTAAAAAAATTTGATAAAAAGTGATCAAAAAGTTGCATCTACGCCAAAATGGTACCAATAAAAGCTACAAGTCGTCCCGCAAAATAAAATCCATCATACAACTGCATCGGCGTAAAAATAAAAAAGTTATAGCTCTTGAAATATCGAGACACAAAACAAATAATTTTGAAAAACAAAAGTGTTTTTACTGTGTAAAAGAACATACAAAATCGATATCAATTTGGTATTGTTGCAATCGTAAAAACCCACTGAATAAAGTTATTGTGTTATTTATACCACACGGTAAACGGCGTAAATTTAGGACGCAAAAAAGTGTGGCAAAATTCTATGTACCCCAAAATGGTGCTATTAAAAATACAACTTGTCCCGCAAAAAACAAGACCTTATACAGTTATATCGATGCAAAAATAAAAAAGTTATAGCTCTTGGAATGCGACGATGGAAAAACGTAAAAAAGAGCCTGGTCATTGAAGAGGCTCTGTCTCCAGATTTTGCAACCCCTATCTGCTATTGCAGCAGATCGGCGCTGCAATGTAGATAAGAGTAACGTTTTTTGTTTTTTTTAAACGAGCATTTTTGGCCAAGTTATGACCATTTTTATATTTATGCAAATGAGGCTTTCTAAAGTACAACTGGGCGTGTTTAAAGTTAAAGTACAACTGGGCGTGTATTGTGTACGTACATCGGGGCGTTTTTACTTCTTTTACTAGCTTCTGGCAGTGCACAGACACACAGCGTGTTCTCGCGAGATCACGCTGTGACGTCACTCACTTCCTGCCCCAGGTCCTGCATCGTGTCGGACGAGCGAGGACACATCGGCACCAGAGGCTACATTTGATTCTGCAGCAGCATCGGCGTTTGCAAGTAAGTCGATGTAGCTACTTACCTGCAAACGCCGATGCTGCTGCAGAATCAACTGTAGCCTCTGGTGCCGATGTGTCCTCGCTCGTCCGACACGATGCAGGACCTGGGGCAGGAAGTGACGTCACAGCGTGATCTCTGGAGAACACGCTGTGTGTCTGTGCACTGCCAGAAGCTGGGTGTTAACGAAGAGAAGTGGATGATGCTGATTTGTCAGCATCATACACTTCTATTCACAATGCCCAGCTAGTAAAAGAAGTAAAAACGCCCAGATGTACATACATAATACACGCCCAGTTGTACTTTAACTTTAAAATCTGGTGACAGAGCCTCTTTAAGGCCTAAAATAGGCTGGTCACTAAGGGGTTAGTTATACTATAAGGATGCATCTCAGCTGTTCACATAATATTCCTGGAGGGTCATTGACACCCACTCCCTTTGTAAAAAGAATGCGGCACAAAACTCTCAACTATAATCAATCCATAGTTTATTCAATTCAATAAAATGTGCCAAAATATATCACATACTTTTAGATATGTTCTATGTTCTCTCTGCTTGTTGTACAAGGACCTGGAATATTTGTTTGCGCTATGTATTGAGTTCCAGTTTCTTCTGGCCTCATGAAATCTCCTGCTGTGAGCAAGTGCAACTATTAATCCGGAAGACCACATAGCAAAAGTTTGAAGCCAGTGTCTGTGAACGGCCATGGCATGCAAAGGCGATCTAGGTTTGGGTCTAACTCCACCTTCAACATGTGTTCTGAATCAATTTTAACCATGATCCTCACCTCTCCATGGTACAGCGCCACTCTCTTTGTTCTCTGGGCTCGACAACATTCAGTTTCTATCCAGTACAGTATGATGACGTCACCGCAGGTGGTTTATTTATAGTATAACCTCGGGATAGTGTCCCATACTTCATGCAGTGTCTCCTTGCATTGTACTTTCGGGATCTTGATTAAGAACTTTCTCTAAGTTCTGGCCTTTGGTCCTGCCTTGCTCCTTCTGATTTTTGTGTTGTACCTTTCTTGTTGGACTCCCTGATCTTGACCATGATTCTTTCTTTTGACTACGTTTCTACCCACTCTTCTGGTATTGTTCCTTGGCTAACCTGACCTGCTCATCTGTATCATGTCCAGATCCCTGCCTGACATCCTCTGCATTGATCTTGGCAGCAGTCACTATCTACTCCGGTGGCGATGAACCGAGGATCTGACGGGGAAAGTCTATAACTCCGAGAGTTGGTTAAGGGGGTCTCTTCAACTCTGCACATTGGTTTGTCCGCCCAAAACCGGCTGCAGGAATAGAGGTTTCCTCATCTTGATGAATTCCTTAAGAGGCCACTTGACAGTTAAGTGGTATGCCTAGCCTTCCCGAGAGAAGTCTTATAGATGTTCTTCTCATCATCATTGATATTGCATCATACCATAGCCATCACATTATTTTATATGGGTAATATTGTTATAAATGTCCTTCATTATGTATTCTAATGCAAAGGGAAAAAAACAGAGTCTTTTGCATACTATTTGGATTCATGATTTGTAAATGGCAACATGATTATAAGCAATCGCAGAAAAAAAAATACCAGGATAAAAAGCTCTTTAATAGATTTCAAATAGGTCTGCGATTGAAATGTAAAATAAAGTGGTTTGCAGCTTCTGGGTACACAAGGCCTTAATATCTATTTATAACACATCATTTCCATAATGTAGCCATATTAACTGCAAGGCATATAGAAGAAGCGCTACTTAAGGATTAAGATTAAATACTCAATTTATAAGCATTTGGAAAATATTTTTTATGTTGACAGGGAATTCTCTTCTAAATTAAAAGATCAAATTTGTATACTGCCTTAAACAATGCTTGAATCGGACTGTCATTAAATTACCATGAGAGAAAACGCAGAATCCGCACAATTTTACCAGGAGAATTTGCAGCCGCTCAAAATAATGTTGTCGGCACATTCTAGCAAACAAATATCTTTTTGCTGTATACTTTTAAAATCCTAATTTAAATGGTTAATCCACTTTGGACAATCCTTTTTTCTTAAAAGGGTTCCTAAAAGTAAAGCTGATCACAGGTTGTCTTGCTGCTTGGACCCCCAGCGATCAGCTGCAATTGGTTTGGAATATGGTAGCAAGTGTTACATTTCCCTGCAGCGCCACCACAGGTAAAATTAAGCGTTACTGTACATTGTTCTCATTGAAATTAATGGGCTCTCTGTTTAAGGCATGGATGTGATGGGTCCTCCAGAGCTACTCTTGGTAGCCACTCTTAGGTCTGGTAATATGGATGCGAGTCTAGAATGGAGTTCTGCTTTGTTAACTCAAAATCCTCTAAAAGGGTATTTGAAAATGTGTTCTCTAAACCAGACAACCCCTTAATGACCGAAAATATGCCTTTTTATTCTGGTGATTAAGAGTTCCTATTCTATACGGCAATTTTTTCGAAAAATCGGGTGCCGGGTTTTCAGAAGCAGCCGGGAACCCTCAAGAAAAGACAGAAACAGCATTTTACATTTTCTGCCTTCCAGATCACTGTATACACAGCACTCATATGAGCGTTGTGTATACAATGGAGCCAGACACACTGCCGGTGCCTCCAGTGGTCTTGGTGATCATATAATCACTTAGTAACCATGCTGCTGGGTTTAACCAGGAAAAAAAAAACAAAAAAACGTGACAATTATATGTAAAGCCCAGACCCAGATGCAGTGACCTTACCTCGGACATGTCAAAACAACTGCCAAAAAAAGGCCCATCGGCAGCCCGCAAATGCGATTGCGGACATCCAATGGGGTGCCATGGCAGCCGGGGACCTAACAAAGGCTCCCAGGTCTGCCCTGGCTATATACCTATTAGGACTTGCTAGAGGCACGTCCTAATAGATGCCTGTCAGTTTTACACTGACAGGCAATAAAGATCTGGTATACCAAAGCATTATATCTGCGATCTAAAGATCGCATAGTGAAGTCTCCTAGTGAGACTGAAAAAATAATTAATGTGAAATAAAAATTAATAAAAAGGTACACATTAAAAAAACATACTTTTTTTGCCACAAAAAAATTGTTTTATTTAGTAAAAGTGTACAAATAAAATAAAAACTACACATATATGGTATCCCCGCAATCGTACTGACCCAAAAAATAAAGTTAGCATATTATTTGAAACGCGAGGTGATCGCCGTAAAAAAAACAACGGTAAAATTGCTTCTTTGTACCATTTGTACCATTCTTCCCCAAAAAAATAATAATAAAAGGTTAATCAATAAGTCCCATGTAGCCCAAAATAGTAGCAATGAAGTCCCGCAAAAGACAAGCCCTCATATGGCGACATTGACGGAAAAATAAAAAAGTTATGGCTCTTGGAAAGCGGCAAAACAAAATAAAATAATTTTAGTTCAAAAGTGTTTTTATTCTGCAAAAGTCGTAAAACATAAAAAAACTATACAGATTTGGTATCGCCGTAATCATACCGACCCATAGAATAAAGGTAGCATGTTATTTACGGGCGCACAGTAATCGGCGTAAATGTAAAACGCATAGGACAATGGTTAAATTGCTGTTTTTTTTATATCCCCCCCAAAAAAAGTTAATGCGCGCTGAGTGACAGGGAAAGTCATCCTGCCCAGCCAATCAGCGCCTTTCATAGACACTGCGTTCAACCCCCAGGAGACCTGCGCAGAAGAGAGCAGGTCTCCATGGCTACCGGACGGCGTGGGAGCGGGATTAAGGTGAGTTTGAATATTTTTTTTTATTTTTTTTTAATTGTAATAAAAGTGTGTGGCATTAACTACGGGGACGACGACTTTATCTACGGGGGGGACTTTATCTACGGGGGGGGGACTTTATCTACACGGGGGCTGGACTTTATCTACGGGGGGACTTTATCTACGTGGGGACTTTGTCTACATGGGGGGTGGACTTTGTCTACACGGGGGGGCTTTATCTACGGGGGGGACTTTGTCTACACGGGGGGGGCTTTATCTACAAGGGGGGGCTTTATCTACGGGGGGGCTTTATCTATACGCGGGGGGCTTTATCTACGGGAGGTGTCTATCTACAGGGGGGGCTATATACTGGGGTGGGCTATCTATGGAGAACCATATACAGGGGTGGGCTATAGCTACAGGGGGTCTATATAGTATATAGCCCACCCCTGTATATAGTGCTCCATAGATCGCCCACCCCTGTATATAGCCCACCCCTGTATATAGCCCACCCCTGGATATAGCCCCCCTGTAGATATAGCCCACCCCTGTAGATATAGCCCACCCCTGTAGATATAGCCCACCCCTGGATATAGCCCCCCTGTAGATATAGCCCACCCCTGGATATAGCCCCCCTGTAGATATAGCCCACACCTGTAGATATAGCCCACCCCTGTAGATATAGCCCGGATATAGCCCCCCTGTAGATATAGCCCCCCCTGTAGATATAGCCCACCCCTGTAGTTATAGCCCACCCCTGTAGATATAGCCCACCCCTGTATATAGTCCCCCTGTAGATATAGCCCACCCCTGTATATAGTATCCCACAAATAGCTCCCCCCTATAGTGCTCCACAGAAAGTCCACCCCTGTATATAGCCCCCCTGTACATATAGTCCACCCCTGTATATAGTGCTCCACAGATAGCCCACCCCTGTATATAGTATATACAGGGATGGGCTATCTGTGGAGCACTATATACAGTGGTGGACTATCTAGTGGAGCACTATATACAGGGGTGGACTATATGTACAGGGGGGCTATATACAGGAGTGGGCTATCTGTGAAACACTATATACAGGGGTTGGCTATCTGTGAAACACTATATACAGGGTTGGGCTATCTGTGGAGCACTATATACAGGGGTAGGCTATATCTACAGGGGGACTATATACAGGGGTGGGCTATCTGTGGAGCACTATATACAGGGGTGGGCTATATCTACAGGGGCTAAATACAGGGTTGGGCTATACGTGGAGCACTATATACAGGGCTGGGCTATATCTACAGGGGGCTATATACAGGGGTGGGCTATCTGTAGAGCACTATAGGGGGAGTTATTTGTGGGACACTATATACAGGGGTGGGCTATATGGGGGCACTATCTACAGGGGGCTCTATGGCAGACACTCTCTACAGGGGGCACAGTGTGTGTGTGGGACACAGTGTATTGTGCTATTATAATTAGAGGTGCAGTGTATGGCGCTATTATATTTAGGGGCGTAGTGTGTGGTATAATGATAACTTTATATTTATTTATAGGTGCAGAAATATTGGAAAAGTGAGAAGCTGAAGACATGTGAGCGGCAAACTGCAGAAATGGGTTGTGATCGGGAGAAGTCATCATAGAGGTCTGGACCGGATGGAGAAAAAGAACTAGAATCTGAGACATTACCGGTGAGTCACTTAATGTAAATGTTTATTCTGCCTCTAATCAGTAATGTAGTCACTGTATGATCTGCAGCGAGATGATGTGTGGAATGATTATGATAGGATTTATTTTTTGTGAAACAGCAACTCCCAGCATATCCTTACCATTGTTCGGGCCATGCTGGGAGCTAGTTTTATGCCGTACATACCTATACAGCAGGGGTTGCACTAAATTGAGCTGTATTTGTGCTGGTGTTGTATTTATGTACTGAGCTTTGTTCTGGGGCTGTATTTATGTACTGAGCTTGGTTCTGGTGTTGTGTATAGAACTATATTGCTTGTAAAATGTACAAATATTTTTATGCTCTCGTTACATAAAAAGAAATGACACGTCATTGATTGGTAGAGAAAACAAACACGGTGAGGGGGAAGGAGATGTCGGGAAAGAGGTTGGGGGGGGCGCCAAACTGAATCTTTGCCCTGGGTGCTAGAGAACCTAGCTACGGCTCTGGTCAAGGGGTGAAATCAAACAAAGCTATTAAAAGGTGCACGGCTCTTGAGCAATTTTGGGCAAATTTTTACCTGTCTGAAAATAGGAATTTAAATGTATGACTGCTACAGCAGGCGGATACTTGCCCCACAGCAGACACCATTTACATTTACTCTACATAATAAATCTGGTCATTTTTCTAGTCTCTTTCTGAATTTGGTTAACAGCGAGAAAAGTCACTAATTTTACTACTAAAATGTTGCATGTCATCATTTGCGACCTTTTAGCGGCGCTTCTTTATAAATGTGGGACAATATCTTAACAAACAGAGAATTTGCTTTGGTTGCAAAAGTGACAACAGGAAGTGCAGCCATATTGGTTGTGACCTTTGATTAAGCATCTCGGAAATGGACGTTTTGTCAGCATGTTCAATCAACAACAAAGTGATGATTTAAAGGCTATGTACACCTTTGAGAATTTATTCCTTATATAAATCAATATTTTATGACGTTTAGTAAATTTTTTGTTGTTACGATACAGCTTCTATGTATTTTGGATACATAGAAGCTGTGTCATTCTCTCCCAGCCAATTCCATCAGTTGAGCTGAACTGACGGCTTGGCTGAGAGCCAATCCTGTGTGTTTCTGTCACACAGAAGCCAGCTAATAACGTTCACATCTAAGTTGTAACTGTATATGTGATTGATAAGGGCATGTTCAGACGTAGCGGATTTCCACTGCAGTCAGGTTAAAGTGGAAATCCGCAGAAGCCTTTTTTTCCTTTGGTTTCTATAGCTTTTTAGGTAACTTTTAGTTTAGTCGTTACAGAAAATAACAGTGCGGAATTTAGGCTGCGGTGCGGAATTTTCACTCCGCAGCAGGCACAGTCTGTACCGGAGAAGCAGCAGATTTTCACTGTAGATTTCAGCCTTTGCAATGCAAAGACTGAAATCTGTGGCACGTCCGCTGTGATATACGCCACATCTGATTTGACTGTCAAATATGCAAATCTTGCTCCAGATTCGTTGCGTAATTGCCGCGAAATCTGCTGGGGAAATTTTCTGTTACTTCTGAACATACCCTTAGGCCTGATTTATACGAACGTGTTAAACATCCGTGGGACGGCCGTTGAAACAGCGGCCGTCCCACGGACCAATGTAATTCAATGTGGCCGTTCGCACAGCCATTGTTTCAACGGACCGTGTGAAGGGACCGTGAGAAAATAGGACATGTCCTATCTTTTCACGCATCACGCATCCCTCCATAGACTCTCATCTATGGAGGATGTGTGATATCGTGTCCCGCAGCGCTGAGCACGGATGCACCTCGGACGTGAAAAACTATAGTTTTTCACATCCGAGATGCGCAGCACTCGTGTGAATCAGGCCTTGTAGGTTGAGTCTGTATGTCAGAGACATGCAGGACCTGCTCTTAGCAGGGCCATCAGTTCAGCGGAACTGACAGACTCGGCTCAGACAATGATACAGCTTATTGGTATACAGGATACAAAGAAGCTGTATCTTAAAAAGTTTTTTTTTTATAAAAGTCAATTTGAAAGTGGTTTACAAACACATAAAATATTGATTTATTAGAAAAAAATTGCTTTCAAAGGTGCCTTTAAGGTGACGAAAACAGAAGCAATTTCAAGTCAAGTGTTGATGCAAGAATGTGAAATGCAATGTATTTCTCTTCGGGCTGGGATAGGATGGAATTCCTTCATGCAAAAATTTGGAATTCAATATCCTGTGGGTATGAGAAACTTTCATGCAGCAATGTATTACCCAGGGGCGGACTGAGAGCGGCCTGGACCCTCGGACATTAAATAACAAAGACCTTTTGTTAACAACTAGATATGGTTAACAAATTGCATTATAATGGATGATCCATTAATGGATAATAAAAAGGGCTATGCACATGTCCAACGACCTCATCCTCTTCTATCCTTTGTAGTTGGATTATACCTTGACTTAAAGGTACACTGGGGGATCCCTGTTCTTAATAGGTAGGGAACCCTTCGAAAAGACCTCCACCAATGAAACATTTAGGGCATATTCTAGTATAATGCCATACATGTCTATTGTTGAAATATCCCAAAAAGAAGTTCTATAACTGACTGGCGATCTGCCCTCTGGCACTACCCTAATGCCGAGAGGTTAGTCCCCACCTTGTTACACGCCCATCCTGGGGCAAATAAAAGTGTAATACAAGAGTATTTTTTAGATTTTTTTTTCCTATATTTCAGTAGCATTATCCTAATTATACACAGTACAGTACTCTCAAAAAGTTACATAAAAAATCGAAATGTCCTAGGAAATACAAATGACTTGAAATTGCTGAATCCTGCCAAAAATAAATGTGCTCCTTCATCTAATACATGTATAATAAGCACTAACTAATCCAGCCAGAGCACAATGCACACTTTGCCTACCACTTGACTCCATTTAATCCTTTTGGTCTCGATATTCCTCGTGTAGGTTCTGCGTTTTTGTGTATTCTGATTGATTTCGCTATACATTGATTTCCTGTTGTGTGTATTGTAGAGTAAACTAGGATTATACTTTTAACAGCAGTGGATATCCCTTCTACATAAAGCTTGCTTTAGCTTGCCGGGGCTTCTTATCTTTAAAGGGGAGAGTCCAATTTTATTGAAAGTTCTAAAATCCCATTTAATTGAATTTCCTTTCTAAAAAGAACAAGCTAAGACTAGTTTTCAATTCAGCAGAATATTTTTTTTCCGAGCTCAAGTACTCACAGGTTACAAAAGCTTTTACAACTAAAAAAGGAACTCGCATATCTTGTTCCACTAAGGAAAGAGTCCTCGCTGGATACATATAATAATACATTGTCAATAGGGTGCCACGTATCTTATGATCATTCACGTATTAGAGAATCGGTTTAACAATTTGCAATGAATAATATTATATTGGCTTCAATTTTTGTAATGCTACATTGGAATTTTTAGATAACGAGATGAGCGAGAGATGGAAATTTTGTATTAAATAAATAAAGAGGGCATGAATATCTTTTAAGTGGTAGGGTGTTCGGTAGTATAAACAGAGAAAAACATTGGTCTGCAAACCACACATGAAGATCCGACTGTCACGTTAATTTTATATCGGTGCTTCGGACAAGGGTTCTACGTCGGAGGTAGATGAGAATCCAATAAAGTAGAGAGTGGTCCGGCACACGGTGTAGATAGACTCAATGCTGCTTTATTGTAACAAAATTTTTAACAAATAAATAAAAAATACCCGGGTGAAGAACACCCGGGAATTTTTTATTAATTTTGTTTGTAATTTTGTTACAATAAAGCAGCATTGATTGTATCTACATCGTGGGCCGGACCACTCTCTACTCATTTAGAAAGTTTGGTAGTACCACACTGTATAGGTGTGGTGCTGCATGACAGCAAGCGACAGCGCAGGAAAGGGTACATTGAGGTTAAAGTCTTGGGAATTGGATGTGGTGGGCTCAGTTGTCCTTACCCCAGCTGCATATAATGCTACTGTTAAGTGGGCTGGAACTTTTTGGGATGTCCAGTGGTTTAGTGGCTCCCCGTACTCCCCTTGTTATGCTTCTTTTCTGAGTGTTTTTGTTATTTTTCTATTAATTACTTTATTTGTTATGTTTAGAGATGAGCGAAATTTGGTTTGGAATCGTCTCTCTGATTTGATTCTGTCCGAATAAATTTGTTGCAAATCATAAATGCCCCAATTGACCTGAAAACTTGTTTCTGACTCTCTGATGTTTGATAGGACTGTATCCAACGGATAGCTTTTCCTGGTTGGGCTTTAGTGGATATGAGTCACACACCTATACCCTTCACGATTGGCTTTGCTAAAAGTATGGATAACCACAGCATAGTTTTGGCAAGGCATTTTCGGGAAGCCAAACCAATTTTATGTGAACCTTTTTCTAATCTAAAAAAATGGCTGCCGGACGCCATTTTTCCACGATTAATGACCTGTGATTCCCAAAAGTATTGGACCTCGCAGAATCCGAATCTTTTAAGAAATTTGGACCATCGTTTTTTTTATTTCTAGTTATGACATAAATATCCAGTCATGTTTTAAATTTTTATGTTGTTTTTTCCATTACTACATCAGATAGGCATTCCAGAGTTTGACTGCCCTTACTGTAAAGAATCCTCTCCTATAGTGCTAATGATGTAATGATGGCTCCTATTAGTCATCCTTGGGCTGGGTATTTAGGCATAGAGCTAGGAAAGTGTTAAATCAAGGGAAGAAATTTGTCCCTCTCCCCACTGCAATTTAGAAAAATTTTAGGCTGGACTAGAAAGCAAAATTTAATTTTTTGTCAAGTTTAGAAGACTCTGCCGTCCAGATTCCAGTTTCTGACTTGGTAATAGCGTTCACCAGAGAAGTGACTTGAAGCTCCCTCTGCAAAATCTGTAACAGGATCTCACACGTACCATGTGCCATTTATAATACTTGTGCATGCTAATAAAGCAGAGGGGGTCCTTGGGCCCTCTCAGGCACTAGCACCCTGGTGTGACTGCTACCTCTGATCTCCCTATAGCTATGCCCTTAGGGTCCACCCACAACAAGGCCCACAAGGTCTTGCATCTTACATTCTGAAAGTGTGACAGATCAGAAATGAATCAAAATGAAAATTTTTATAGAGGTTATTTTTTTATTAGAATCTATAGTAACGATTAGCTACCTTATGCCAAGTAGTAGTACAAGAAGATGGTCACAAGGGTATAGTTAACCTATATATTCATACAAGAAAAGGCCCCGATGCAGGAACAGATTATGGGCCCCTTTCTGTCCAATATCTGATTTGTCTAGAGTGAGTTGGTCGTCATCTGTCCACTTTTATCCCCTAAACTGTTATTGACTTGGTAACTTGATGCTCAGTCATATCTTCCTACGTACCTCATAAATGTGCATGTTCTCATTAGTAGACGACACTTGTTCTTATGTTTTTGTATCTCAGTTTTGTTAATATTTTGTTAGAACAGAGAACTCAGTAAAGCATTTATCGGCAGGAGTAGGATGGCCTGATAGCAATCTTCAGCAATTACCAACCGTACTCACAAAGAAAGATTTAGTGAAGTTGGACGGTGCCAAAATTTCAGAATCTAAAGTCACTGCTGGAGATGAATGAACTGGCTCTAGATTTATCAAACCTTCAACATCTGTTTTCACAAATTGTTTTTTCTAGAATGAAATGGATGATGTCAATTTGATCTACTAAAATCCAGTAAGTCCCCGTCATTTTTTTACCCTGATCCAAAATCCATTAAAAATAGGACATTTTCTTTGTTCCCTATGAACAGGTGAAATGGTAATACAGTGGTGTATATACTCCGATCAGCCATAACATTAAAACCACCTGCATAATTGTGTAAGTTGCTGCCAAAACAGCTCTGACCCATTGAGGCTTGAACTCCACAAGACCTCTGAAGGATTCTGTAGTATCTGGCGCCAAGACGTTAGCAGTAGACCCTGTTAGTCCTGTAAGTTGTGAAGTGCGGCCTCAATGGATCAGACTTGTTTTTCCAGCGCATCCCACAGATGCTCAATTGGATTGAGATCTGGGGAATTTGGAGGCCAAGTCATCACCTTGAACTCTTTGTCATGTTCCCCAAACCATTCCTGAACACTGTTTGCAGTGTGGCAGGGGCATTATCCTGCTGAAAGAGGCCACTGCCATTAGGGAATACCGATACCATGAAGGGGTGTACTTGTCTGCAGCAATGTTTACCTGAATACCAGGACCCAAGGTTTCACAGAACATCACATTGCGTCTGCCGGCTTGTATTCTGCCCATATGTCTCCATGGTCCAGTTCTGATGTTCACATACCCATTGTAGGTGTTTTCAGTGGTGGACAGGCATCAGCATGGGCACTCTGACCAGTCTGCAGCTACACAGTCCCACGTACAGCAAGCTGCGATGCTCTACGTGTTCTGATACCTTTCTATCATAGCCAGCAGTAACTTTTTCTGCAATTTAGCTTACAGTAGCTCTTCTGTGGAATCGGACCAGACAGGCTAGCCTTCCCTCCCCACACATGGTGTTCATGATCCTTTCCCTGGTTCCCCGATTTTCCCTCCTTGACCACTATTGGCAGGTACTAACCACTGCATACCGTGACCACCCCACAAGACCTACCATTTTGTAGACATCACAATTAGGCCCTTGTCAAATTCGCTCAGATCCTTACACTCGCCTGTTTTTCCTGCTTCCAAAACATCAACTTCAAGAACTGACTTTTCAGTTGCTGTATAATATATTTCACCCCTTGTCAGACGCCCATTTTACAAGATAATCAACTTTATTCACTTTACCTGTCAGTGGTTTTAATGTTATGGCTCCTCTGTGCATATATCAATGATATAGAGAATCAGACTATAAAAGAGCCACAGGTCTTGTAAAGGTTGTAATTGTAACTGGGCTTCTAGGCATGGTGGCCACCAAACCATATGCCACAATGCCACCCTTCATTACAGGGATGTAATTGGTTAAAAGGGAATTACCTGACTACACAAACATCATACACATCTTATACCTTGTGTAGGATGCAGGGGCAGAACAATGGGAAGGCAGTTGCCTAGAGTGCGATTGTGAGTTCAATTAATGGATTAAAAAACACAAAAACAAAACTATGTTGTGCCATAAAATTTTTACTTATCAGGGTTTCAATGTATAAATAAGAACACGAGGGATTGATGGGGAAAGGAGACAATTAATTCAATTATTTTCCATTTGGGAATTATTATGCTTCAGGCACACTTTCTAACACCACTGCCTTGAAGCCAAAAGATCTCGTCTTGCCCCTGGGTGGGGGTCAGGACTGAAATGTGTCAAGTGCATTTTGTGTAGCATTTCCACTATAAAGAGGTACTCAAAATGTATATCTAGAAAATGTTTTCTGATTAAACCCCAGCCTGCGATGGGGACCGGCATGCTTATACTATAGCCAAGGTTTTTCATAAAAGCAGTTCCGTTTTCTTCCAAAAACAGCACTACACCTGTCCATTTGTTGTGTCTGGTATTACAGCTTAGCTCCAACGATGTAATAAGGCTGGGCTGCAATACGACACACAACCTGTGAGGCTGGGTTCACACGACGTATTATGCCTCGTTTTACGTCTGAAAATAGGGCTACAATACGTCGGCAAACATCTGCCCATTCATTTGAATGGGTTTGCCGACGTACTGTGCAGACGACCTGTCATTTACGCGTCGTCGTTTGACAGCTGTCAAACGACGACGCGTATATTGACTGCCTCGGCAAAGAAGTGCAGGGCACTTCTTTGCAACGTAATTTGAGCCATTCTGCATTGAACTCAATGAAGAGCAGCTCAAGATATACGAGCGTCACAGACGCCTCGTATATTACGAGGAGGAGCATTTACGGCTGAAACGACGCAGCTGTTTTCTTCTGAAAACAGGCTGTCATTTCAGCCGTAAAAGCCAGCTAGCGTGTGAACATACCCTGAGCAGGTGTGGTGCTGTTTTTGAAAGACAGCAGCCATGTTTCTCAAAACCTGGACAATGACTTCCAGTAGGTTGTCCCAAGGTGATAACCTCTTCTTCGAATAAATCTGCCCTGCCCCGCTGCAGGGAAAGTCGTATTACACAGAACCAATTCAGATGAATAGGCAACCATGTAATATGTGGTTGCATCGAGTTCACTCAACTTCAGACTGGGTTTCCTTAGGCCCTCGAGATGAGATGACTCAGAGATTCACCCTCCATCTATACAGAACATGTACACATCCACTTTCTATTGCATCCTCCATTTTTTTGCAGTCCTTGCACACATAGGACATATCACCAATAAGGTCTAATAGGTTATTTGTGACTCAACCCATAAGAAATAGACCCTAGTGGCAAGTGATTGGCTCCAAAGTCGAATTGTCTTCTGTTGGACCATTGGGACTCATTATTGTGTCTTCGGAGCACAGTCTGGTGGGCCAGTGCAACACTAGAGCCACTCTTTGCAGCAGCTCTCCACTCCGACTCATAGACTTGGGTCCTAAAGGGGAGACTTTACCCTAAGGCGAGGTTCATGCTGCGCTCATTACGCTGATTATGATTCCACCTCGGAATCAGAGTCAATAAACATCCCAAGTCTGTCTTCCATTGATTTCAATAGTTTCAGATGCATTTTTTTCAGGACTAATTTTTTTCCTCTCGCTGAAGGAAAGAGCATCCTACTATATCTTCTGCTCCTAAACCTCCCATTTAAATCAATAAATATCAGGAAGAAAACCATGGCGTGCGGATTGATACAGTATTTGATGCCTTTTTAAAAAAAAACAAAAAAAACACATGCAGAATTTTTCGATCGAAAAGGTTCCCACTAAAAAAAAGCCTCAAAATCCGCCTACAAAAACACGTTGAAAACTGTGTTAAGTACTGTCTGCATTTTTAAAACTTCCTCCAAAAACCTGAAATAAATGCTTGACCAAAAACTGCATGTGAACAAACCGTAAGAAATCCATATATCTTAATGATAATCCTAAGGGCCTATTCGGACGACCGGGAAACTTGGCCTTGTACGGCTGTCACACGTCTGCATTGAAATCAATGCATGTCTATGGCGCTATTCACATGGCCATTTTTTTAACGGACAGTGTGAACAGCCCGGGAAAAAATAGGACATGTCCTATTTTTGCTCGTTTTCCCGGATCCCTCAATAGGCTCAAGTCTATGAGGGATCTGTGAAAACAGGCCCCACACGGGTTTAATTAGGCCGTGAAAAATTTCAGTTTTTCACGGTCGATTTGATATCCGGTCGTCTAAATAAAGCTTAATAGGACAATCTCTGTAAAGGCCCCCAACTTTAAAAATCCAATGCTGTTCTAAAGCCTATTATCGTAATTTCAATATTAATAATTATAATAATAATAATTTTTATTTATTATTAGATTATTTATTATATAAACCATTTTATTTTGAGTAAATGCTGGATTTAAATGATAAATATAATTGAAAAAAAAACATGTAAAGAAATATATCTATTTGCCCTAGGAATGAGCTGCCATCAGCCTCTCCGACGATGCCTTTTTCTACCCGTTTAGCCCAGCGTGAGCATGTGTGGTTCTAAATGAACACCTAGCCGGCCTGATTTACTTGTTATCATTCTAGACTGAAACTAATGACATCATTTTATGACTGCAAAGGTCGAAGAAAACACAAATATCCAAAGAAAATTTACCAAATTTTTCGTCTTCTTTCATGGTCAGAAGACCTGTCTCTCCCGACTCGTTATCCGACTTCGTCTTTACATTTGTTCTCCTGTTCGGGCTCCATTATGATAAATAAAACATGAAAAGGAATAGAGGAATTGTAAGGCTTTTATTTACTCACATTTTTGATACATGGCTCTAGATGAATGCTTCTCTCTTTAATAAAACCCTTGACTGCTTCAGTGGCAAATGTGATTTAAGTACAGCAAAGACAACCATGATTCACAAACTCTTTTCTGCTCCAGCACTGACCGTTATCTGATGCCTCTTCATGCACAGTTGCCCAAATGACAGTTTAATGGCTCGCTGTAAAGGCTAGTTATTTTGTATCTCTATCCACCGAAAATGGCTAATGGTGATAAGAGAGAAGAAAAAAAAAAAACATTGCGCGTATCTTGAGAAGCTCATCCCGGCTGCTTAGCACAGACTCGGTGCCGTATCTCCCGATTACTTTTTTCTTTGGTCCATTGAACCAATGATGAAATATTTAAACAAGGACTAAGTGCAATTAAAAGGTGTCAGTGAGACGGAAGCGCTGGCACTTGGTGTTGATATGAAATGCCTCGAAGATGCTGAGGAGACGCCTTGAGCCAACTATCACATAAAACCTGTAAGGGATGCTAAGATTTGTCATTTTTATTGTTATGGTACTATCATTTTTTTTCTGTGATTTGGATGATTTTTCCAACAAATGGCCCCTACAATAATAACAAACGTCTAACATTTTTCAAAAAATGTCAACAATTTCTAACCGATGGTGTAAAGTTTGATTTGATGAAAAAGGATTTTTCCTATTCATAGATGCATGGATTATTACTATGAATGCTCAGTGGTAAATATGTGCATGTGGTGGGCTGTAATATGTCCGTAATGGGTCTATGTTGACCTAAGTTTGATTTAGTAGGACTGCAGGGGTCAGGGTGTTGCAGCCGTATAACTTATGAAACTAACCTTAAAGTGGATCTCCACACTTGAACACCATTTTGTTTGTAATCTCAATAGGTTAAAAAATCGGAGCTGATTAATTTTCCCATTGCTTCAGATGCTTTGCATAGACTTAGACTTAAGAGATAACATGCTGGCTACCTGCAGCCACCACTAGGGGGAGCTTAAGAGCTGAATGTATACTGTTTATACATTGAACATGATAATAACACAGTATGCAGTAATCGCCCTCTAGTGGTGGCTGCAGGTAGCCAGCATGTTAATTTTTAAATCTAAGTTTTTGCAGAGGAGTTAGAGCTTAGTATGAGCAAAGCAGAGATACAACCATTATAAAGATATATTAAGAAATTAATCAGCACAGAATTTTGGACCTAAAAAAGGTCCAAATGGTATGGCGGCTTGGCCACAGGACACAGGTCACTGTCTATAGTTCGTATAGGTGTACCTGTGGTAGCTCAGACAGTATCAAGACAGGCTCGGCTTGGGTTAGGCAGCAGGCAGGCACCAGGCATGGTGTAGCAGGACAGGCATGGTACTCAGCGCAGCACGACTCCAACTCAATACGGTACTTGGACCAGGATAGCACGGGATACAGGTTACAGGTACGCGAAACACTGGGAACTGGAAAACACTTAGTAGACCATTTGCAAAGACAGACTAGGGTAACGACAACAAAGCTCAGGCAATGCAGGGAGGGGCAGAGCCCTTCTTATAGTCCAGAGTGATCTGGGAGCAATCAAGTCAATCTCACACATGTGTGCGCTCTGGCTCCTTAAGGCTGGACTGAGCTCACAAGCGCACAGTAGAGGTGGCTACGGAACAGTACGGCCGCATGTGCAGACATCTCTGGAGAGGAGGGCGTCGACAGAATGGAAGGAGTTTGTGGTCAGCGACAACGGACGTTACAGTGATGTATTGTTAAATAAGCTGAAGCATGGGCCAAATTGTTATCTGTACATATTGTCATTTCATTACCACCTCCACTAATACAATCCTCAAAGGATAAATAATGAAAGCGACAGTAGGCTGTAAAACGCTTATTATCTCATACTATATGTTTTTAAATGATTGTTTATGCGCAACCATAAGCCGTTAATCTGTTTTTATAAAATAAATATTTGATAATTTTAGATGGATAGTTAGATGTACGATAGATAGATAGATAGATAGATAGATAGATAGATAGATAGATAGATAGATAGATAGATAGATAGATAGATAGATAGATAGATAGATAGATAGATATGAGATAGATAGATAGATAGATATGAGATAGATAGATAGATAGATAGATAGATAGATAGATAGATAGATAGATAGATAGATAGATAGATAGAGAGAGAGAGAGAGAGATAGATAGATAGATAGATTGATAGATATGAGATAGATAGATAGATAGATAGATAGATAGATAGATAGATAGATAGAGAGAGAGAGAGAGAGAGAGAGAGATAGATAGATAGATAGAGAGATAGATAGATATGAGATAGATAGATATTAGATAGATAGATAGATAGATAGATAGATAGATAGATAGATAGATAGATAGATAGATATGAGATAGATAGATAGATAGATAGATAGATAGATAGCAAACATAGAATGGCGACAGCACCCTGCGACACTAATGCCACCTCAACCACTAAATATAAATAAATATGCACTAAAGCTAAATCTAGATAGATAGATAGATAGATAGATAGATAGATAGATAGATAGATAGATAGATAGATAGATAGATAGATAGATAGATAGATAGATAAGAGATAGATAGATAGATAGATAGATAGATAGATAGATAGATAGATAGATAGATAGATAGATAGATAGATAGATAGATAGATAGATAGATAGATATGAGATAGATAGATAGATAGATAGATAGATAGATAGATAGATAGATAGATAGATAGATAGATAGATAGATAGATAGATAGATAGAACTACAGTCAAAAGATAAAGGTTTATTTGAAGACGATAACTAAACCCAGCTTGGCTCCCCCCACACATGGTTAATATAATGATTCATAGTATTCTGTAAGGTTTATTAACATCACCTCTCGGCCTGAATAGAACATATATCTTTTTTTCATGCTAAATGTCAGCCGTGTTCTAGGCAATCCACGTAGACTCTTTCAGGGCACAACGCAATTTTTCAGTTCTCCAAAAATTTAAGTGAAAGGTCTGTGAGTTATTACAAATCCACTCAATCTCTCCAGGGTGTGCAGCAGTGCCCTGAAGTGGAAAGAGCTTTTCTTCTTTTGTTTAAGTTACCATGGAAGATGGAATGGTGACACGGATGTAGTGGTCACTTATAACTGGGATTGCCGTCAGTTTATCATCTATAAATACGTCTGTTAATGGCAAACTTCTAAGAAAGTCTTAAAGGGGTTATCCAAGATTAGAAAAACATGGTTGCTTTATTTCAAAAACAGCACCGCACCTGTCCATAGGTTGTATTTGGTATTGCAGCTCATCCCCATTCACTTCAATGGAGCGAAGCTGCAATACCAGACCCAGCCCATGAACAAGTGTGGTGCCGTTTTTAAATGAAAGCAGCCATGTTTTTATAAAAACATCAAAACGTTGCTGTAGGTCGATCCTTTATTATTTTTGTGTCTTCTTTTAGTACTTTGAATCCACAGTGATTTATTACCGTGAATCAGGTGTAGGTCTGATTACCTCAATATGGAAAGTTTTCAAGCCAAATAAAGTTAAAAAAAAAACAACAAAAAAACACAAGATCCATCAACAGCAGCTAACCTGCACAAGTAAAACTACGCAAATTCGTAAAACTAAAGAAAACTATGCTGGATTTTTAGACATACTAACAAGAGAGACAATGTTACTCAAAGGTGGTGCTTTTCTTTATGTTACGTTCTGCTGTATACTAAAAATCAAAAGGGGTTACCAGTGGCAGGGTGAGGAGACCCAATCTGTGACTGGGGTGCTATGGGCATAATGTAGCTATAGGAGTTGCCAAAGTTGCAGTGGCACCTGGCCCTGGTGCATAAGGAGACCCAAAGGCCCCTCTGACATATAAGATAACACCAGTATTATAAATGGCACATGGTAGGTGGGGGCCCTAATACAGATATTACATTGGGGCCCAGGAGCTTCACGTTATGCCTGTGTGGTGTAAGGTAGCCTCATCCCAGCAGCAAATATATGAAGTCACATCTGGCCATGGAAACAATGATGGTATAGTGGAGTTTGACCTATCAGTTGTCCGTACCTGGACAACCCCTTAAAACGCACAGAATAGGTCATCAGTATATGATCGGTGGGGTCCCATACCCGACCATCGCACCAATCGGCTGCTCCGGCTGTCTCCGGGCACCGGATGTCCTTGCCGGAAGCAGATGGCTCCGACCACTGCATAGCGGCCGAACTGCAGAACAGCAACTCTGCTAATAGTCCCAGTACTGCAGCTCGGCCGCTATTCTGTGACTGGAGCCATCTGCTTCCGGCATGGACATCTGGTGCCCGCAGGCAGCCGGAGCAGCTGATCGGTGTGGGCTCTGGGTGTCGGACCGTCATCGATCATATACCGATGACAACAGTTGTCTGTGCCTGGACAACCCCTTTAAGCCACGTGGTGTCGACCATGGGTAGTGGCAGGTGGTGGTTTTAGTTTATGGCTGTTGATAAGATGATAACATCTGTGGCCAACTCTCATCCAAAAATATTTCTGTCCGAGTTTTGGGTGGACCTCATCTGGGAAAAGTTCCTCACGATCTGGGTCTCCAGAACTGGGTTCCTGGTTTCTGGCTTCTTCACCTTTCTAGGTCCCCAGCAATATTTATATAATACTGATTATTTATTGTCATCCACCATGACTTTCTCCTCCCCCGATGTCCTCTCTATATACCTTTTGTACGACATTATCCTATAATGCATTCATTCTTGACATTTATTAACGATATTGCATTTTCAGTAATGTTCTTCTCTTTCCATGTATCTAGTTTTCTTATTATCTGCCATTTTCCCTGTATATTCTCTACATATCATCTAACTTTATTTTTGTACTTCTCCGGGTTACAAGTATTAAAATGAGCCAAATGTTTCATATTGGTTTTGGTCTGTGAATTCCTGAATCATCTAGAGAATATGAGCTTACTGATGAAAAGTACTATTTTGTGTTATGAACCAGAAAATAATAGCCTATCAGGCTATAGAAAGTGTTCCAGAGCATCCATCTTTAATCTTCTTGTATAAATGTTCTAGACACTGTAATTTCCAATAATAATAAAGGAATAAATAGCTCATTAACCCCTTTGAGACTTTCAGAGGGATGACAGGGACTAAATGAAGTGATGGTAGTATAGTCACTGTTCAGTAAAACATTACAACTTAAAGCAATACAACCCAAGATATATTTATTTAGCCTTTTTATTTTTAATGTATATGGGTTGCTTATACATTCAGTATATGAGCAAAGTGTTGGGATGCATTACACCTACAGGAGCTTTTATAACATCCCATTCTAAATCCATAGATACTAATATGGAGTGGGTCCGTCCTTAGTAGCTCAAACAGCTCCACTTTTCTGGGAAGACTTTCTACAAGATTTTGGTGTGTTTGTGGGAATTTTTGACCATTCATCCAGAAGAGCATTTGTGAGGTCAGACACTGATGTTGGAGGAGAGGACCTGGCTCGCAATCTCTGTTCCAGTTCATCCCAAAGGTGTTGGATGGGGTTGAGGTCAGGGCTCTGTGTGGGCAGTCAAGTTCTTCTACATCTTGGTGTATGCACTGGGGCGCAATCATACTGGAACAGAAAAGGGCTGAACCCCAAACTGTTCCCATAAAGTTGGAAGCTACAATTGTCCAGAATGTCTTGGTGTGGTGAAGCATTACGATTTCCCTTCACTCGAAGTAAGAGGCCTTGGCTCAGACCTGAAAAACATCCCCATAGCATTATCCCTCCTCCACCAAACTTTACAGCTGGCCCAATGCAGTCAGGCAGGTAAAATTCTCCTGGCATTCACCAAACCCAGACTCGTCCATCAGACTCCAGATAGAGAAGCGTCACTCCACAGAACACGTTCCCGCTGCTTCAGAGTCCAGTGGCAGCGGCTTTACACCTCCATCCGACGCTTGGCATTGTGCTTGGAGATGTAAGGCTGGCATGCAGCTGCTCGGCCCCCATGCCATGAACCTCCTGGGCACAGTTTTTGTGCTGATGTTAATACCAGAGGAGGTTTATACTCTGCAGTTATTGTGTCAGCAGAGCATTGGCGACTTTTCTGCATTTGCTCCTCAGCACTCGGTGCCCCCGCTCTGTAACTTTACGTGGTCTGCACTTCGTGGCTGAGTTGCTGCGGTTCCTTCCACATTATAATGATATCGCTCACAGTTGATGTGGAATATCTAGGAGGGAAGAAATTTCCAGACTTGTTACACCGGTGGCGTCCTATTACAGGACCACGCTGGAATTCAGTGATCTCTTTACAACGACCCGTTCTATCACAAATGTTTGTAAGGGTGACTGCAGGGCGAGTGCTGGATTTTATACACTTGTGGTAATGGGACTGAATGAAACACCTGAATTCACCGATTAAAAGGTGTGTCCCAATACTTTTCTCCATATAGTGTATATCAATGAAGTATATGACTTGGAATAACCTCAGCCAACTCATGGAGACACTAATTTCAATTATATGTGGAATAAGCATTCATGGCGACAATATCTTAGTAGCATTGGGACCTATAGAGAGGGGGATCACATGATATGACATTTTGTCAAGACCTATGTGACTCAAAGGTAAATGCGCCAAAGAGGTTGTTGATGCGGCTGCCATGGAGTCCCTGAGGAGGGGAGACCCATTTTGTGTTGGTCTTGTCTTCATTTTAATGGATGTGAGAACCTTCACAGAGATGTGGTCTCCGCAAGTGCTGCAATGTTAGAAAAAAGCGAAGCCAAAACTGTACTTGAGTCATGAGTTTGGATGGCGTCAACAGAACCTTCTGCTGTGGGTGGTGGTGCCAAGTAGCTACTGAATAAGGTCTGCTTTTATATCAGTGCTATAGGGCCCCTGATCCTTTATGAAAGCTATTGGTTTAACTATTTTCTAATTGGACATTTGTAGATAGTGTGGGTAGCCTACTTATATTGGCAGAACTGTACATAGAGTAGAAGGTCTCCTTCCCAGTGTTGGTTCGAACCACATCCCGCAAGGTGACACTTAGGTAGGCTTGCTCCTACTTTTTTGGTTGTGGTGAGTGGAAGCCTTGCAGAATTTCATACCATCAACTATGTAGTGAGAGGCGATCCAACTGAGCGAGGACCCAATTTCACATGTCACATAGCCGTTATGATACGTCCCCCTTTTTTGCTTCCTCTGTTGCACCACTTCATAACCTTAATGGTTTTATAAGCTGCTCTCCAAACTCTACTCCAAAGAGCGGTGTTTTTCAAGCTGTAGTTTGCCAGCTGTTGGGAAACTGCAACTTTCAGCATGCTCTCAGTTGTCTTGTGAAAGCAACTACTGTCCATATACCCCATTAGCCCATGTGGATGTCACAGAGTGGTAGTCCCCGCACAGTGCACCCTACTATTATTCAGAGTGGATAGTTGCTTGGTAAGAGAGGCTCCTATTCTGCAGACTCGGCGTGTTTAACGACTACAGTGGTCCCCAACCAGTGACTCGGGAGCCACATGTGGCTCACAACCCCCTGCTGTGTGGCTTGCCATAGAATCCCAGCATTATAGCCACATGCTCTTGCTACACTACGACATCCACATTAACAATATTACAGACATAGCCTATCGCCAGAAAAGTGCCAATTTGAGTAGTGGAATACCAGTGTATTAAATTCCAAACTGGAATATTTACCTGCAAATTGAAATTTCATGTTTTTTTTTCTATGTTTAAGATGTTGGCATTTTAGCAGTAGTAAGAGTCATCAACTCCTATGGACAAAGCATTTACACTGTAGATGAACATCCGCCGAATCTGACAATTTTTTGGCAGGACCAGCCGACTATCTAATGTTTATGGTGGTAACCCAAATCTCCCCCAATGGCAGATGTTGGGGAATGATCGGACGTATTGTATTTCAACCTGCCCGATCCTTTGTTCTCACAGTGGATAAGCTGCCGCTTAAGTTGTCTGGCAGCGGCTTATACCCTTCTTCCCATTGAGAACACATGCATGCTCCGCCGAGGTGAGTGTGTCTGACCACCTTTACTAACTTACAGTATATACACACTTCTTTGTCCCATATTCCAAAGTCAAAGTTTGAATGGGCCTAAGCTGCAATACAAGACAATGGACAAGAGGGGTGCTATTTCTGGAAAAAAAAAAAAAAGGCAGACCCTTTTGTCTAATCTTACACAGGGCTAACAAAAGCCAAAGCAACATCTGTTTCTATTTGATCTTGTTGGAATTTTCCATGAATTCCCATGTCACGTTGACAAAATCTCAGTATAAGTAACGGCACAGAGTACCATTAGGATGCGGGACTCCATTCCCTGGTCAATAAGCAATTAGTATTTTATGACACAACACTAGTGGATGTGTTAATAGAGGATTGTTGGAACATGAACACATGAAAGGTAAGGATATTTTTTATGGCTTTGAAAGAACTGTGTGTAACACACCAAAGTCAATTTTTATTACTCCGGTGATTGCGTCCTCTGGACGTTTTCAGAAAATAGCTTTCCCCAAATCATTTAATTAATACGAAATTGCACTTGCTTACAAACTGTTCTCTTGTGTCGAATGGCCGTGCCATTTTACTTGGGAAGATACTAAGCAGCTTGTTCCATTAACATCCGAGTGATTAAAAGACAAAACTACAATGTACAAAACAAGCCTAATGTATCACTTAGAAAGAGAAAAATACCTGAAATAGAGCGGGAAGTTATTTTTCTGCCCAATGAATAATAGTGATGAAATAAAGCAAAATAGTAAACATTACGAATATATATAAAACAGTGATCAAATAAAATATCTGCACTTAGCAAACTATTTGCCCCTTTTATCAACTATTTATGTAATCTATTCCTTTTATATGCCTTAGTCTCCTTATTAATATTCAATGACTGTGGAAAGACCGAGTGACCTTGGCAGACTTGTCTATGGACACCATTAAACATCATTGGATGACCGATCCGTAGCAAATACCAAGTCTTTTATATTTTCTTTTAGAAATTTCCCCCAAGATAACCTGGAGCTGTCTGGCTGTCAAACACATCCTACCTGCACACACGAGAACTGCTGGAACCAGTTGAAATTTATAGCATGTCCAATAAATGTAATATAAGTAAATTTTCACAAAATGCCCCTTAATATAATAATAATAATAATAATAATAATAAATATTATGCAAATATAAGACATTCAATCCTCATCATTCTCCCAGAAATAGTGTCCTGCAGTACCCCCAGAAATTGTGTTATACATTGCCCTAAAAAATAGTTCCATACATTGCTAAAATAGTGCCATACATGTTCCCAAAATAGAGCCTTATGATTCCCCAGAAATATTGCCAAACAGTTTTCACAGAAATAATGCCGTATATATAACTCCTAAAAATATTGCCATACATTTCCCAAAAATAGTTAGATACATTGCTAAAATAGTGAAACACATGTTCCCAAAAAGGGAGACTTATGGTGGTCCAGAATTAGTGCGATACAATTTACTTAGAACCAGTGCATTAGCTTCCCCAGAAATAGTGCTATTCATTGCCCCAAAAAATATTGCTATACATTACCCCAGAAATAGTCATACATTGCCCAAAAAAAATAGATCCATATGGTGCCACACAAAATAGGCCCTAAGCGATTGAACACAAAAAAAACACTACATTGTCCCCATAATAATTGTCATCCTGTGCCCCCAATACAGTGCCATAGATTGTGCCCCAGAAATATTGGCCATTACTTACCTAACCTCATTTCCATGCTGAATCTGGCTGTGACCTGGGTGGAATCATTTCATGCAGTCCTACATCTGATACTGTGAGGAAGGAGTGAGCCGAAGCCCAAAAAGTCATCTGCGGCCTACATGGTGAATAGTGAGGCAGGGAGCTATTGGCTCCCTTGCACCTGCCAAGGGAGCTGCAAAATTTGCCAAACCACCGATTTTGCAATCAGATCAGGACAAACAGGTTAAATTGACCGAATCCCAATCCTGCCCCCCTCATTTGTCACTATATTAGCAAACGGTTAAATGTTTTTTAGTTTTTTTTGTCTGGATCCATATAACTCAACTACCATGAACAGGTAGAACTTAAGTATCAGCTTCACCATTACTAACTAAGTAATTAAGTATAATGACAATTGTCTACTGCTGAAACGGGTGACTCTTGAAATACCAAGGAGGCTCGAAGCATCTGAAAACCGCTATAAGAAAAAAAATCAACACATTGAAATGATCCTAGGTCTCCTTCAAGGCCACTCATAGCACAACCTATTTTCTCTCCGTACATGAGGAAGTATGAACTTGCACACTCGGTCCTACCTTCTTTAATCGCGCACTGACAGGGCAAGAATAATTCACTGGTTGAACTAATCGAAGGTGAAAAGAGTGAATCAGTAAACGTCGTATCCTTTTGCCACTTTCATCAATCCGGCTAACTGAATTTGAGCTAAAGCTGAGCAAATTTTCTGCAAAGGGAAATTAATATGTAGCACATCTGAGACCCGGTGCGGGCCGGTAAAATTGGAAATGCTTGCATTATATCTGAGGATTGTTATTGAGAGAGAGCAGAGCTGAGGCTCAAGCAATCAGTAAGGAATATCCGTGTATCTCTTTCATTCACGGACAGCACCGGACACTTCCCATGGCGGTCGAGTCTAAAAAAAAAATCCTTTCTCATTTTACATTTTTGGTTATTATGGCTATATTATATTGGCCATTCCAGTGGTTTACACATGATTGAATCTATGCAATTACCCATGAAAACAGTCATGATACATATTCAAGACATGAAGATGCTCAGGATACGAGAGAGGAAGAGTGGGAAAGAAATACGTATTTATCCAATAATACGTTTCATTTACTAAGGGTTTGGAAACAATTCTCCCTTGCGTTTGTCCCTGTCAGATTACATTATGCACAAATGAAGTTTACAAAATATCAATTCGATTTCAATAAAGGAGCGCGAATCATAGCACACGAGGGCTGAATTTACCAAATCATAAGACTTGAAGGGACCCTAGTGGTTTCCAAATATTTCCCGGTCAGAGGTAATCAAAGGCAGGTCGCTAGATGTACTTAATATATTCAATTTCTCTCTTATTGTTTCAATCTTACACGTTCAGACATACTTTTCATTATATTTTCGGGAATAGAAGGATTGAAGATATCAGCTCTCGCTATGGTGATGTGTTTTCCAAAGGCAATGTCAAATATATAGTTATTGAAAAGAGCGTTTTGTCCAATAGTCAAATTTGGGCGCTAATTAATGACCTAGAATTTGGTTAGGTATCCTAATAATCCCAATATTTTCCATTCACAAAAATATTCATATTACTTGGTACATGAAATGTATGACAATAAACCACATGAACTGGGAGGGAGGTGTCAACGCTAGTACCTGTGTCGGGATGGTTGTTCAATAGTCATCAAGTTTATGTTTTTTTTAATTTGATAAAAATGTGTATATTTTTTTATCATTTTTTTTATACATATATTTATAAATTAATTAGCTGTATTACAAAAGAATTGACTTTCTAGTACAGGGATCTCCGACTTGTGACTTGCCAGCTGTTGTAAGAGTACAACTCTCAATATGTACTAAAAGCCACACCATCACACTATCACCATAACCTTAATGCTTTACTGGCTACTTTCCAAGCCCTACTATATAGAGTAGTGATCTCCAACCTGTGATACGCCAGTTATTGTTATACTACAACTCCCATCATGCTTTGACTGTCGGAGACATTTTTTTGCCTCCTTCATCACACCATAACCTTAATGTTTTAACAGCTGCTCTCCAAAAACGACTACATGGAGTAGTAATCTCTAGCCTGTGGCTCTCTGCGCATGTTGCAAAACTAAGACTCTCAGCATGATCCGACAGCTGGGGGGCGTTTTTGCTTCCTCCTGTGAACCTTAATGGTTTTACTAGCTGCTCTCCAAGCCCTATTCCATAGGGCAGAGTTGTCCAAGCTACGGCTTACCAGCTGTTGGTAAACTACAACTCTCAGCATGCACCCAGCTGCTTTGTGAAGGCAACTGCTGTCCATGTACCCCATTAGATCATATGGATGTCATAGAGTGGGGTTCTGCACACAGAATACCCGTCTATTAGCAAGAGTGGAGATTCGCTTAGTAAGTGAGGCTCCTACTCTGCGGACTCGGCCTGTTTATCTATTACATAGTCATCCATTCTTTTGAGTAGGCACCATCTAATAATATGTTTCCTGCAGAGAAAATGTGGGCTGGACAAAAAATTCCGATGGCTATATTACCTGATCACTGAGGGTTTTTTTTTTTGGGTGGGAGGGTTGGACATATCAGTGACAAGCTGATGTGTTAAAGGGAATGTACCACCTATATATTTTTTTCTCATTAAAACCATATAGCGAAATATAGTCTGTTTCCCTAATCTGTTTTTTATTTTTTTATTGTAGATTTTTTTTATTCTATGTTCTGTACATGATTATGGGGGCAGCCATCTTGCCACAGCTGCTGTTTAGAGACATGCTTTACAGCAGCCACATGGACCATAAGAACTTGTGTACAGGAGGGGCCCATTGACTTCGAAGGAAGAGTTTTTTAGGCATGCTCTGTGACCTGTGCAGAGGTCAATGTGCAGGAAGAGATAGGAGGGGACCTGTGTCCATCACCTACTGTTAATGATGGATCCTGTGTTATCTTTATAGAGGTGTTGCCTTTTATTGTAATCCTGCCTGTGATGAAAATGAGATGACTGCTGAGAAGTGATCTCTACAGAACAGGAAGGATCAGACTATTATGAGTGGTGGATCCTGTGTTATCTATATATACATATAGGTGTCAGTTCTCAGTGTAATCCTGCCTGAGATGATAATGAGAACTGCAGAGAAGTGATCTCTACAGAACAGGAAGGATCACTCTACAGAACAGGAAGGATGAATGGTGGATCCTGTGTTATCTATATAGAGGTGTTACCTGTCATTATAATCCTGTCTGTGATGATAATGAGATGACTGCTGAAAAGTGATTTCTACAGAGTAGGAAGTGGCACTCTATTGTGAGGCTCAGTGGCAAGAAGGAAAAAGGCAAGATTTTATGATCATTTTTAATATAGATAATGACATAGAAAAGTGAAACAAAAACATCACCAACATTTTTAAAAAAACAGGTTTCAACACAATTACTTGATTCATACAATAGGCTTTTTTTTCTGGTGACACATCCCCTTTAAGTACTGAGGTCCATTGCTTTCAATATATGCCAGGAGTCCTCCAGAATTGCACAGGGCTCTTATTTTATAGAGGGGGTTCTCTAGGTAATAGGGGTAGGTCCAGGGAGTAAGCATCCCCACTATAAGCTTAACGATCCCCAATAGTCATGTGTAAAGTGCTTGTTTAAAGCCCACAACTCCATAAAACTAAGATGTTTATATTGTATACAATTACCAAGCAAAGCGTCTATTGATTGCTGTCCTGGCATTTAAGTAAAATGCACATAGAACATTCTGCGCCCCATGCTGTTCTAGTAATGACTTTATCCTTTATTAAATTATGCAGAGATAATAATAAATACTAGAACTTAATTTTGCTCTCAAGTGATATTGAAAATGATAGAACCAAGTCCGAAACAATTTATACTAAAATTAGATTTTAATCTCACATTTTTGTCTTGCCAAATTAAAGCAGTAAAATCAACATTTATCCACATTCTCCGCACATTATGGCTAAATAACTATAAAGTTTACAAAGTGTGCTGCTTAAATAATAAAGGCTCGTGGGTAGCTTATAAAAACAATTAGAGATGGAAATAATTAATTATAAATGCAGGATTAAAAACATATTTATTTAGGATTTACTTTGGATTTTTAGCATATTAGGATTTTTCTTTTTATAATTTATATGATCGTGACATATACCGTATTTTTTGGACTATAAGACGCAGTTTTTAGCAAGACAAAATCTTCCTAAAAAGTCCCTGCATCTTATAGTACGCAGGCAAGGGACCCGGCATCTCCGGGCACCCTGACCGCTTCATTACTTAACCCCTTCCCGACCCATGACGTTCCCGGCACATCATGGAGCTCCATACACCATACACTGCAGGTGTCAGCAGCTGACATGCTGCTCTAACGGCCAGGAACAGCAATTTCGCTGTTCCTGGAGTTCTGTGTTTGGCAGCTTCGTAGAGATGAATGGGATTCTTCTGCGCATGCGCGAGCGGCCCTCCATTGATCTCTATGGAGCTTCAGAACAAATAAGCCGGACACAGAACCCGGAAGTCCAGGCTTCTCATGTAGCGCTCTGGGTGACTTTCAGTCCCTTGTTCTCCTTATCGCTGGGGGTCCCATTTGTCGGACCCCCAGCGATCCCACATGTAGCCTCTATCCTGTGGATAGGGGATACATGTGTTTTATGGCAAACCCCTTTAACTAGTTAAATGCCGCGGTCAATAGCGACCGTGGCATTTATAGGGGTTTTTCTATGAAGGACATTTATGACATATCCACAGGATATTCAGAAAAAGTGTGGTGAACAGCAGCACACGTCTCCCAAGTTTCAATCAATAAGTTCTTTTATTGGTCGAACATCCAGTAAAAAATGGCAACGTTTCGACCCGTGACAAGTGGAGGGTCTTTCTCAAGGCTTGAGAAAGACCCTCAAGGCTTGAAAAAGACCCTCCACTTGTCACGGGTCGAAACGTTGCCATTTTTTACTGGATGTTTGACCAATAAAATAACTTATTGAATGAAACTTGGGAGACGTGGGCTGCTGTTCACCACGCTTTTTCTGAAGGTTACATTACGTCAGTGTGGGTTTGTCTGATTTTACAGCGTGACACCGCTCCTGATAACGGGATTTGTGCTGCTTCAAATATTGTATTTTTTGGATTATATCCACAGGATATGTCATAAATGTCAGGTAGATGCGAGTCCCTCCTCTGGGACCCGTACCTATCTCTAGAACGGGGCCCCTAAACCCCGTTCTAGCTTTCTGTACTCTCACGTAGTAGTTACGGGAACAGCGTAGCTCGCATGCTATGTTGCTTCCGTAACTGCCATTCACTACTAAGAGAGTTAGGGAAACAGAGTAGCTCAGCGAGTTATGCTGTTTCATTAACTCTACATGTAATCAAGTGGCCACTGGTTCAAGTCCCCTAGGGGAACTAATAAAATGTGTAAAAAGAAAATGAATGTGGTGAAACAGAATAAATTATTTTTTAACAAATAATTTTTTTCCTATTTTCTGTTGTCTAAAATGTGGGTGCGTCTTATGGTCAGGTGCGTCTTACAGTCCGAAAAATACGGTATATATGGTTATTGAAGAGCCCCGGTGCCATATAAAACCATATTAGCACAATTCAGATGTAAAAAGGAAGAATTCGGAGATAAAAAGTGAGTATTCTAAAATAAAAAGTCCGATTTTTGAATTTTTATCTCTGGATTCTCACTTTTATTTCAGAATTCTGACATATCTTAAAAATTATCACTTTTTTATGTCAGAATTCTGACTTTTTATCATCTATCTGTTTACTCTTTATTAGTTCTGTCTGTTTTCTTGCTCATTATTTAAAATATCCAATCAGCCAATCATGTGACAGCATATCAATGCAAAGAATCTACCGACATGGTCATTAGGGTTAATGCCTGTACATGTATTCAGAGTACACTTTTAGCGTACGCAGCGGGAGACCCCTATAGAACCAACTGATGCCAAGAGAGTGTCATTTTGGCATGCACCAGGCAGGTATACGTCGGTATACCTTTTTTTTTTACCTTATAAAAAAGTGTAGTCTGCTGAGCTTTCCTATACAGTTGGCCACTGAGGGCCCACAAATGATTTATGCCATTGTATGATGAAGAGTTATTAGTTGCACCCAAGCCCTTGAGCAAGAGGGGGCCCAAAGGCCCCTCTACCACATAAGAATTATAATTGGCACATAGTGGGTGGGCCCTGTTAGGGATTTTGCATTGGGGCCAAAGAGCTACAAATTATGCCCCTGGACATCAGCATAGACTGATAATCTTAACTATAAGAGCAGTGAATCTATGGAACTCTCTGCAACAGAATGTTGTCATTGTTCAAGGCTAACTAAACTTTTAAAAAACTTTTGACATGTCATAGTGACATGTCAGAAGTTTTGATCAGTGGGGGTTTGAGCACTTAGACCCCCACCGATCACTATATCGAAGCGGCAGACGTGCTCGAGTGAAAGGACCCATAGACTTTCTTTTGAGCCTGTACACTGCTCACTCGACTTTCTAAGAAAAGCCAATGAGAAACTAAGCGGCACGCGCTCACCTGAGCACTTCGATTTAGCGATCGGTGGGGGTCTAAGTACTCGGACCCCCACCAATCCAAACTTCTGACATGTCAAAAAAAAATTGAAAATGGACTTACTCTTTAAGTTCTGGGCTCTGCATGCCCTTCTTGGAGAAAATATTGTTACAAGATTACTAGAGATGGGACGTAGATCCAGGGATTTATTCTCATCAGCTCTACATCATGATGCTTTTTTACCTTTCTCTTGATCAACACTGCTAAACTTGATGGACCTTTTTCAATCTTACTAACTTTATAATTTAGTAAGATTTGTGTAGAAACTTCCTTTGTATGTTTTTCACCTATACAGATCATACAGAAGGAGCAAATAGTGAATCCTCACATGATCCCCTCTTAATGACCAATTAGGTTGAGATTAAGCCTTCTGCCGGATTTATACGTTAGAAGGATTTCCAGATCTATACCTCCTACTGTAGGTTGGGACATTTTCCACTGTATAGGCATAGAGTGGCATAGGTTGCCTATAGGCTCCCATAGTAAAACCCTTTGCATAAAATAGCGTTGTCTGCTACACTATTCTATACAGAAAAAAAGAGGTAAAGCCAACGCCTTCCCTGTCCATTATATTTCATAACCTGGGTGAATGGGGCATATGGATAAGATTGACTTATGCTTTTGCGCATACGCTAATTGTAGGGTTCTAACACTACGGGAACAGAGCTCAAGAAACATATAAAAAGTAATTTATACAAACAAACATATTCTATTCTGTGAAGGTTATCAACAAGAGAGGGCAGAGAGAAGAGAGTAACACATGACTGCATGACCAGACTACACACAGGGTTTGATTGTAGTCTGTAACCATGGAAACACAAAAATCTGTATAGGACTTGTATACATAGAATGTTAGGATATTGTTATACAAGACCATTTGCAAAGTTGCTTCATTTTGTTTCTTTTTAGATGCTTTGTAGCAATTTATTTTAAATAAATTCTTTGTGAATATGGTCTCTTTAAAGGATTTGTTCATCTTAGAGCCTTGTTTTATACTTTTGATGTAGAGGATTGTTCCTTTTGGGAAGTCACGGATATAATATCTAAAATAAGCTGAGTAAATGTGTAAATATATTACAATTATAGATGTATCTAATATTATCTTGCACAATACAGCATTGGACATTATGCATTGGAGCAATAAGATACTTGTTGCAAAAGTATACATACCCCCTCACCTATTTAAATGATGGAAAACCAAATCCAGAAACAGAAACTTTTTATGAGATATTCACAATAATCCTATGTAACCTGCACCAAAAAAACACCTTCATTTAACAATTGGTGTTCCCAGATTTACAAGGTATTAAAAAAGATGCATTAGTTGCAATGTCTGCCCGTTTCCTAGAGTACAAGCGGCGGAGAATTAAACAGGTTTAGGAAGAGATAAAATGATTCCTCTTTTCATGTGCATGTAAAGTATGATCAATGTGAATTGATTAAGACTAAATTAACATCAATGGCTTCCAATATTTTCTTTGTTTACACATTAGCCTGTTCCCTTTAACACACAGATATATTGAATTCAGCTTAGCAGACGGAACGGCGCAGCATCGGCCTTTAAAACGGAACTTATCTGTAATTAAAATCATTCACAAGTTTTATCAAGAATCCGTTTGTAAAAGTAGCAAAAGGAAGATTTAACCGCTATAATGAAAGCCAACACTTTCCATTACAGCGTTGTACAATGTCTCCGTTCCCTCATTGTCTTTAGTAAAACTCTTACTCAGTCAGGTCTTGGTCCATGGCCATGTAGCATGTCAAGTGTATAGTAATGAGTAGTATTGAACGTTTGCTGAGGCTTTTATTGCCTCTCCATCTCGCACAGCAGAGCCCGACTCGGCACAACTGTATATTTTCTGTTGGACTGAACGTTTTTCTATATGAGAGATGTAGCAGAGCTGTGTTTCTCATTCGGCACGTCTTATTGGGATGGTGGCAATGTGCTATATGTTGTTTTTCATGGAGCTACAGAGCTCAATGCGTTGTAACAATGCATAAGAGAATCAATTAAATGAGAAATTTAGCTCCGCTACACCTGTACATAAAAGACATACCGTATATGTAAAATATATCCTACCATATCTCAGAAACATATTAATATTAACGATGAGCGAATAGATTCTACACAAATTAAATTCGGTCTAAATGTCCCAAAAGTTTCTGACTCTTTTGGGGTGTGCGGTGCACAAATCGTGGCAAAATAGTGGCCACCGGCAAGCACTGACCGACATTTTACAGATTAGAAAAAGGATCACATGACCTGGGGTGGGTTCCCCATAGGCAGGCTTTCCAAAATGCATTGCGGTTACACCTCCGTCCACCCATATATGCTGCTGCCCCTTTACATTACATTAAAGAAGGGTTGGATTTATAGAGTCCAAGAAGACATCAGAGAGTCAGACACTCATTTTCAGGGCAATCGGGTACTTTCGATTCGCAATGAATTTATTCTGACCCAAACGAATTTGACGGCCAAGTTGACCGACTTTTGGTAAATTCGCTAATCTTTGATCAAGATGACTTTTGTCTTGATTCATATTATTTACTTGGTCTGTATAATGTCTACCAGAGGCGTAGCTATGGGAGGTGGAGATTTAGCAGTTACACCCGGGCCATGGTGCCTGAGGGGGCCCAAAGGCTTGTCTGCCACATTAGAAGACACCAGTATTATAAATGGTGCATGGTAGGTGGGAGGCTTTGTTACAGATATTGTATTGGGACCCAGGAGCTTCAAGTTACCCCTCTGATGTCTACATAGTATAGTACTGTTCTCCTCATATGGGACAGAGGGACCAAGAGAGAAAAAAACATTGACCTAAAGGCTGGTTATGGTCAAATGCAATGTATTAACATGGCCCAAGGATGTCTTAAAAAGGGTGACTTAAACTAGCTCATGACCTCTATTTTTAGGGCACAGACCCCCCTCGGTCCACCTCTACCTTAGCCTGTCCTATGACCTTAACCTCTTAAACAACTTTTTAACAAAGGGTTAATTATAGAGTGTTGACCTCAAGTATTATATTATAGGGTAACTCAAACAACTACTTCCCATCCCATCTTCTTTTAGCCTTAAATATTTGTTTCTTTTTGTCAGCAGACCTCACTGGCTGGTTGGATTATTTTGGGTGATTCTTCAAAGTTTTTGCCAAAAAAATGAACTGACCAACAATTATCTATAGTCTGTGGTTCTCATGCATTGAATAGTTGCACTGTAAAGGTATGTTTCAGCAGAGATGTCCAAATATGAATATGAGCTTTCACCCTACCAAGAGAAAAATAAGTGACCCCCCTACATGCACAAGCCTTTTGAGTTCCATGTCCCTGCCTTAATAGAAAAGACACAAAAATTTCCCAAAAGATTTTCAATGAATGGACTTCTTCAACCCTAAAGGGAGAATCCTCCACATCAATAAATCATTCCTTGACTTCTCCCATGTTGTACATTGTGTAACGCTTCCTGTCACCATGCTTGACAT
Source organism: Rhinoderma darwinii (assembly GCF_050947455.1). Lineage (NCBI taxonomy): Eukaryota > Metazoa > Chordata > Amphibia > Anura > Rhinodermatidae > Rhinoderma > Rhinoderma darwinii. The sequence continues at coordinate 28,115,551 of NC_134687.1, read as the reverse complement.
AGTGAAGACATTGAAGAGAACAAGAACTCACAAGAGATCCTATGAGGTTAGACTGACAAATCAACGAAAATATCATCCGATATTTGTAAATCTCTCAGTAGCCTCAGAAGGTTTTTTTTTTAACGGAAGATACATAAAAAAAGGAAATAATACTAAAATAATAACCATATAGTTATAGATTATACCACCATAAATAGCAATAATTAGTGTCCCTATTAGAGGATCTAGCATCTCTCTTGACATGTCTGTTTTAGTAAATATTTGTATTGCCCAATAAAAAAAAATTCTTGAGCATTTTTTTCTTAGAATTCTGTACGTTGGGACGTTCCTCTATTATTCATCCTGGAAATGTATGAATAGATTGACAACTGGGTGTTACCATTCCCCTTGCCAGGGCAGTGTGATGCTTCACTGTCTCTCACTGTTTAAAAGGTGCTGATAGTGTCTGACTTTATAGGTATACACCCTATCGCCAAGGTGAATGGTGACACCCAGACAATTTATTTCTACGTTTCCAGGAAGATTAACAAAGGAATGACACAATGAGGAGCTCTAAGAATAAATGTTCCAGCATTGTTGGTTCATGGGGAATTCAAGAATTTACACCAGGACTCGGTTCAGTGGCATAGCTATAGGGGTCGCAACGGTTGCAACTGCGACTGGGTCCCTAAGCCTGGGGGGCCCCCGTTGCCACACATCGCTGACTGCGCTAGTCCCGCTTCCAACAGAATCTGCGTCAGCAGGAAGCACATACGGTTGGATTGAATGCTGGAGCCTCGCTCCAGCATTCACTGTGCCGCAAGCGACTCGGCGCAGGCAGGCGCGATGTAGTGATATCATCGCGCCTGTCTGCGCCGAGTCACTCACAGCACAGTTCAGAGGAGGAAAAGGGCTCATATGGCAGCTGCTGAGGGGGTATTATACTGTATGGAGGCATTATACTGTATGGGACAGCTAAGGGGGGCATTGTACTCTATAGGGGCATTATACTGTATGGGACAGCTATGAGGGCATTATACTGTATGGGGCAGCTATGGGGGCATTATACGGTGTGGGGCATTATACTGTATGTGGCAGCTATGGAGGGCATAATACTGTATTGCGGCATTATACTGTATGGGGCAGCTATGGGGGGCATTATACAGTATTGGGGCATTATACTGTATGGGGCAGCTATTGGGGGCATTATATGGTATGGGGCATTATACTGTATGGGGAAGCTATGGGGGGCATTATACTGTATGGGGCAGCTATGGGGGGCCTTATACTGTGTGGGGTATTATACTGTATGTGGCAGCTATGGAGGGCATTATACTCTATGGGGCATTATACTGTATGGGGCTTCTATGGGGGGCATTATACCGTATGGGGCATTATAGTGTATGGGGGCAGCTATGGAGGGCATAATACTGTATGGGGGCATTATACTGTATGTGGCAGCTATGGGTGGCAATATATTGTGGGGTAGGTATAGGGGCATTATGCTGTGGGGGCAGCTATGGTTGCATTATACTGTGGGGGCAGCTATGGGGGCATTATACTGTGGGGCATTATACTGTGGGGGCAGCTATGGGGGGCATTATACTGTGTGGGGCAGCTATGGGGAGCATTATACTGAGGTGGTCAGCTATGGGGGGCATTATACTGTGGGGGCAGCTATGGGGGCATTATACTGTGTGGGGCCGCTATGGGGAGCATTATACTGAGGTGGTCAGCTATGGGGGGCATTATACTGTGGGGGCAGCTATGGGGAGCATTATACTGAGGTGGTCAGCTATGGGGGGCATTATACTGTGGGGGCAGCTATGGGGAGCATTATACTGAGATGGTCAGCTATAGGGGGCATTATACTGGGGGGCAGCTATGGGGGCATTATACTGTGGGGGCATTCATGGGGTCTACCGGGCAATGCAGCCGGGTATAGGCGTGCACAGGGGTCTGGTGGTGTTGGGGAGGGGTAGGGGGGCCCAATCTGAATTCTTGCACCAGGGCCCATGAGCCTTTTGCTACGCCCCTGCCTGGGTTTATACATCAAATCACTTTTTGTAAGAATCATTTTGGGTGACTTTATGTTACACTTGGTTACTTTGTATTGGCCATTTCTCAATCCGAACTGGTCTGCATGAATAAATCACATTTAGGCCTCATTTACACGAGCGTGTGCGTTTTGCGCGCGCAAAAAACGCTGCGTTTTGCGCGCGTTGGTATTGCGTATGCACTGCGTATACGCAGCGTTGTTGCATTTAAAACGCGCGCACGACTAGCGTTTGCATCACGCGTAAAAACCGCCGAGGGGATTAATGCGACAGCAGCCTACAAAAAGGCCAGCTGGCCCAACCCCTGCTTGCTGGGAGAAGCCTGTTTTGCACCTTATTTCCGCCTCTGCAGAAACCACAGTGTGTGTTTCTCCCTTGACGTTGGAATCGCCTTGACACGCCACAATTATGCCTTCTCAGTCGCTGGCACGGGTGCTTCTTGCCTGGATGATCTCACGTCGGTTTGAGGAGCGCCGACCCATGCTGCAGCACCAGACGCCTGTAAGATGTCGCATTTGGGTTCATCCACTTGTGGCCCAACGTACGATAAAAGGCCATTTCCATACCCTGTATGAGGACTTACGACGGCATCCTGAAAAATTTCGAGCCTTCTGCCGCATGTCTGTGGCCACATTTGACCTTCTGCTTGAGCAAACTCGCTCTGGTCTCACCTACAAGAATACCAACATGAGACGCTGCATTTCGGCCGAGGAACGGCTGCTTGTGACCTTGAGGTATGTGTGCAGCTGCTATTACTTAGTCAATGACGCTGTCTGCTTTACCAGCCCCCCCCCCCCCCCCTAACATGTGTTGTGGCTTTCTTTTTCTTTCTCGTTGTTTTCTAGATTTCTGGCCACAGGCAATAGTTATCATTCGTTACATTTTGAATTTCTTTTGGGAGTGACCACCATTTCGTTCATTGTCACATCCACCTGTGTCGTGTTGTGGCAGAGGTTAAAGAGCACGGTCATGCCTCAGCCCACGACAGAACAGTGGCTAAGTATTTCAGAGGGATTTCTTAGAGCAAGTGATTTTCCAAATTGCATTGGTGCCCTAGACGGCAAACACATTCGTGTGAGAAAGCCCCCACGCAGTGGCTCGCAATACTATAACTACAAGCAGTATTTTTCTATGGTATTGTTAGCCTTGGCGGACACTAATTATTGTTTCACTATTGTTGACATTGGCTCGTATGGAAGCTCGGCATATGCCCGCATATTCCGTTCATCAAGAATGGGGAAGCGACTCGTGAATAATCGACTGGCGGTGCCGGAACCTTCCATCCTCGCGGGCTCCAGCGGCCCCCCAATCCCGTATGTCATCGTGGCGGATGAGGGGTTTGCACTGACAAGGCAAGTAATGCGTCCTTTTGCCAGAAGGGGCTTGGATGACCGTCGGCGCATGTTCAATCTCCGCCTAGGCCGAGCTCGTCGATGTGTGGAATGTGCCTTTGGCATTATGTCGAACAGGTGGCGTGTCTTTCTGACGACAATGCAATTGTCCATGCAGAATGTCACACGTGTTATACAAGCGTGTGTCGTTCTGCATAACTTCTGCCGCATTAATGATGCTACCTTTGATGCAGAATATATCCTAACACATGCAGGCACCAGCCACACTGTCCCGGTTATTCCTCTCGGCCGATCTCTCTCTTCCGGCCTTCGAGTGCGGGATACTTTGGCGGCCTATTTTGAGTGCCCATCAGGAGCCGCACCGTGGGGGCGTGATGACCTTTGAAGGGTTGTCTGTTGTTTGGCGGCTTCACTACACACGTCACATGTGACCAGTTATTTTCTTTTTTTTGGGGGTTCGTGTTGGGTTAGGGACTCGCAAAACATGAGGACCCTTGACGCGGGTTGCGAGCTTACATCTGTCGGGGTTTGAGCAGGACTTTTGACAGTTGGCAACTTTCTTTCTGGAGATATAATGTTGTGCGGCCTAAAGTTAGGAAAGTGCAATTGCAAGTGTACTTAGTTTGCTTCGGGGCCCATGCCAGCACCTAAACGTTCGCACCTCTTGCAAACCATGTCAAACCCCGAGAGATTAACTAAAACCTCATATCACGTGTGTATGCATTGGACCAAAAGGCCAGAAGTGTGTGAGAGTCTAGGCAAAGGAAATGTGTCCCAAACCTTGTGTTGTGTGGTATCAATGAATAACAACACGAAATCCAACCATTAAACATGACATTTTTTACTACTGTGTTTGGCCAAAACACGCAGATTTGGCATCAAAACAAAAACACCAACATGGTGTATATTAATACACATCCAACAAACTAAAGAACGGCAAGTTGGCAGGCCTGCACCACACACAACTGTGGCGTCCAAAAATCATGCCACCAACACACTCATAGGTGTTGGTACTGGTGGCCCGGGGAGGAATACGCCTGCATTTCAGCACCACTATGCTGGACCTGGAGCTGTGTAGGTTGTTCCTTGCCAGCATAGTGGTGCTGATGTTGGGGGTGGTATGTTGGCCCAGGGAAGTGGGGAGCCATAGGGCGCATGTACGGATGCGGGCGTGGCATCTGGGGGGCTGGGTGAACTGCGCCACTGTTCTATGGCCGTGAAGCACACGTTAGGATTGTGGGGCGGTCTGGAAGCGTCGATCAATGTTACGATCGACGCCTGCAGACGGCCCATACGGTCCATGGGGACCAGCCGTAGGAGGGGAACAATGCTTCGGCCAAAGGCGTCGTTCCCGTCCTCATCAGCGGCTCGCCTTAGATACTCCAGGACACGGGTATCTACCTGGGCAGATGTGGAGGGCTGTTGAGCACGCACGGGGCGCTCCTCTGCTGGAGAGGCGACGGCCCCTGCAGACTGCCCAGGGGCGGGCTCCTGGGGTGTCGGCTCTGGGCTGGGCGGCAGGACATTGGCAGCAGGAGGTTCTGGCAGAGACTCGCCGACGTCTGTCTCCTCTGCGGTGTCCTCCAAATTGTCGGTGGTTCTAGAAGGAGAAAATAACGTTAGAACAGAATATTGAACAATGCCCACACCAACACGTTGGCAAACAGGACATGGGCAAACACACATTAGACACATGCAAAGGCAGAAACTCTTACGTGCGCATCTCCATGATGTCCTTCAAGAACATCAGCTGCTTGGTATAGATATAGGGTCGCTTGCGAGATGCGCCAACCCCGCTGCGTCCCCTTTCACCCATTTCTCTCCGAAATTGGTCACGGCAGCTCCGCCACCGTGTTTTGATATCTTGGACTGTTGGATTAAAAAAACACATAACACGCCATCAGAACTATCACCTGTCACTTCTAAATGATGGGCCCTGCACTGCCAATGACGTGGTACACGGTGATGCGCCTGCTCCACCAAAGTTCCTCGTGCTAATGCGCAGAAGACACATACAGGGCCCCAGGTCTTCTATAGGGATCACAGGCATTGACAGAAAATGCCTGGTACTCACCCAACCGACTGCGGTCCCGGGTTCGGCCACTATCCCACTCCTGCTCGAAAAGGTTCTGGGCGACCACCTCCCAGGCGTCCTCCTTGACCGTCCTGTTGTGGTACGCCTCCGAGCGCGTGTCCCAGATCACAGGATGTTCCTGGACAAGGAGGATGAGGCGCTCTACGTCCATCCCGCGCGGCATGGCAGAAGATGATTTCACACAGAGGAAGATACCTTCACACAGTCTCCAGGCACTCACTAGGCTTGCCCCCTCGCAGTGGAAACGCAGGCACTTCCTGGTTTTTGTTTGCTTTGTCCAGCTTTATAGACTCTTTTTCATGGACATAACAGCTCTTGCGTGATTTTCGCGCATGCAACGCAGGAGCGTCCGTGTGTCATGCGTTGTTTTCACACACCCATTGACTTCAATGGGTGCGTGATGCGCGAAAAACGCACGATTATAGAACATGTCGTGAGTTTTACGCAACGCACTCGCGCAGCGCAAAATTCACGCATCGTCTGCACTGCCCCATAGAGTAATATAGGTGCGTACGACACGCGTGAAAAGCACGCGCGTCGCACGCGCGTATATTACGCTCATGTAAATGAGGCCTTAGGGTTAGAGTTGCTGGAGTTAACAAAACATATGACAAATACCTGAGATGAATATAGACTAGAAACTAGTGGAGGTTTAAAAAAAGACATATAGAGTGAATAGAGGGGGTCCCTCGATCAGGACAGCCTTAATAGCCTTAAAAGAGTTTGACTGCAAAGAACGTCCATTGATTTCAATAGGGTTTTGTAATAATTGAACAAGTCTTCAAGGAATTTAGAAGATTCATGTTTCTTTAGACTTCATATATGGTTTTAGAGCAATATAAAAGGACAGCAGAACTATAAATGGCATGTGATAACTGGGAGAACCATTGGAGATAATTTACATTGGGGCACAAAAGCTTAAAGCAGACCTAACTTTTCAGGTGACTCTTTAGAATAAGCATATGTGAGTACATGAGGAATAACAATATTTCTGGCCATTTTATCACTTGTGTTCTGCATTATTCAGAAGTTTTCTCCTCTGCAGGCTCTATCTCTAATTCTCAGTTTACGCTGAGCTAGGGAGTGGAATCTAACTGCTGTTATGTCTTCTATACACAGCACACATAGAAGAAGAAAATCTTGCTCTGCTATCTCTATCTATCACATACAGTATATATAGATGCAGCATGGAGGAGATTATACAGCAGTAATGAGCAGTGTAGCTGAGAATCCAGAACTGGGGCGATATATATCTTTTACCAGCAGCTGCGACACGTCGGTGTGTGTGCCTGTCTCCTCAATATTTCCTCTCCCTCTTCCTGCTCCCCCTCTCTTCTCCGTAGACTTGTATGGATAGCGCGTATGTGTGACTCACTCTGCGCCTACTCCCTCCTCCCCTCTCCGTCGACTTCTATAGGCAACAGTGTCTGTATATCTCTCTCTGCTCCTGCTCCCTCCTCCTGCTCCATCTTCCTGCCCCCTCCCCCTCCATAGACTTCTATGGGTAGGTAGTAAAGAAACCCACCCCCAGTTCCTGCAGTCCATCTCCTCTACTCTGTAACTATGGATGGATTATGCTTTACAATAGGGGGTGGACATCAGATTACAGGAAGGGAGACACCTGGTGGCAGTAACTTCACACAGAATTTGCATGGATAAAACAACAAACTTTTAAAAGTAAATAAATTACAAAGTTGATATATCAGGTATACTATTAGATCAGAATAAGTTGTTTGAAAAGTTAGTGTCCATTTAAAGCTATGGTTTTGACCTCTATCGATGTTGCATAAAACCATGGAAGTTGTCGGGGCGGAGCTTGCCGCTGACTGAGATGGCGGTGTAAGACAAGTTCTCCTGCATACCGAGTAGCTAAGTAGCGGCTCACAGCGACAGATCGCCTTGAAAAGAAGCGGAAAAAAGAGGGTTCCACTCCTTAAACTTCCTAGCACCGGGGAGCATCATGACTAAGAGGAGGGGAGCAAAGGTAGAGCTGAAAAAGCTCCCGGACTACTTCCCAGCGACGGACCGCATCCAAGATGGCGCCGGCTCGCCTCATGAGAGGGAAGACACGCGTCCCTGTGCCTCAACAACGGCTAACCCAGGTCAGTCAGCAGACAGGGATATATCTATCCAGGGGAGCTCAAAAGATGTGGGCACCCCGGCCAAAATGGGGGCGACTCGTTCAGCACCCTCCCCGCCTAATAGCATGAACCCGAGTCAGGAGAAAGCACAGTCCCCTGCTCCATTAACGGCCTGCGTGGGCGGCCCCACAGCAACCAGCGTTCCTGAAATGGCAGCCATCTCAGACGATGCACCCCTTACTACTGCTATCATGAAGGGATTAATACAGTTGTTGCAAAGCTCAATATCGGAGACATTACATAAAATGATGTCACAGATTCAAACGTCGGTGGATGACCTGGGGTGCCGTACTGACCACATTGAACGCAAAATGGGTGAATATGCTGCAGCCCATAATACGCTTATAGATGCTCACTCTGCCCTTAAAGACGAAGTGGTATGGCTGAAGTCCAAACTAATGGATCAGGAAGATAGATCCAGACGTAATAACTTGAAGGTACGGGGGGTCCCAGAGACCGTCTCCCCTGGGGGCTTGCAGAATTATCTACAGGACATGTTTAAGGCCTTGTCTCCTACGATAGCTCCTCTAGACCTGACTCTAGATAGAACGCACAGGATCCCTAAATCCCGCTCAGCTCCTATTGATTCTCCAAGAGATGTATTAACAAGAGTACATTTTTATCAAACTAAAGACCGCATCCTTCAAGAGTCCAGAGGATTGGGAAAACTTCCTGAACCCTACACCCAAGTCTCGATTTTTCCGGATTTATCTGCTTCTACGTTGATGCTTTGCAAGCAATTCCAACCAATTACAGTCACTCTCAGGGAGCACAATTTCAAGTATAAATGGGGATTCCCGGTCAAGTTGATCGTCAATAAGAATGGTTCTTCTCATGTGATATCGTCCCCTTCGGATGGAGTATCGCTGCTGCGACAATGGAATATCCCGATCACTAACTTGGCGGCCGCCCCTTCAAGAGCATCTCCACGCCGTATTCCCCCCGAGTGGGAAACGAATTAAGGACACCCTACGGATGGACTCTCAAAGGTGACTGTCTGATAATAAACGCGCGACATATGCTACCTTGATGCCTTTTTCTCTCCCCCCATGGAGGTTCTTTCGGCGTAGTGTAGGCGCCATGTGTTTCTCATTTATGCTTTAATGCTTTTAGTTTTTATGTTTAACGTTGCCAGGTTTTGTCCATCCAGATGTCTTGATTGGATCACCCGCAGCCAGCGGGCGACAACCAGGTATTTAGCTCTCACTAACGCACCTTCAGATTTAACAATATGCCGGTTACAATATCCTCCTTGAATGTTAACCCCTTCCCGCTCCTTGACGTACTATTACGTCATGGCAGCTGTATCGTTCGCGCTCCATGCCGTAATAGTACGTCTCGGGAGTAACGGCCGTTTCGGCCGTCCTCCCGACACATACAGGAGCTGTGACGCTGCTGTCTTGTTCAGCAGCTGTCACAGCTCCTACAGCGGGGACCGATCGCTGTGTCCCCGCTGATTAACCCCTTAAAAGCCGCGTTCTATAGAGATCGCGGCTTTTTAGGGGTTAAGCTGCCATCGCCGGCCTGCTACGCGATAGCGGCCGGCGATGGTGACTATGGCAACCGGACACCAAACAATGGCGTCCGGCTATGCCATAGACGGAAGCCTAGTGGGTCCTGACAACGTCAGGACCCACTATGCTTGCTGTCAGTGAGTAGCTGACAGTTCTAATACACTGCACTACGCATGTAGTGCAGTGTATTAGAATAGCGATCAGGGCCTCCTGCCCTCATGTCCCCTAGTGGGACAAAGTAATAAAGTAAAAAAAAAGTTAAAAAAAGATGTGTAAAAATAAGAAAATAAAAGTTTTAAAAGTAATAAAAGTAAAAGTCCCACTTTTTCCCTTATCAGGCCTTTATTATTAATAAAAATATATAAACAAACAAATAAACTATACATAATTGGTATCGCCGCGTCCGTAACGGCCTGAACTACAAAATTATTTTGTTATTTATCCCGCACGGTGAACGCCGTAAAAAAAAATATTAATAAACCGTACCACAATCACAATTGTTTGGTCACTTCACCTCCCAAAAAATGGAATAAAAAGAGATCAAAAAGTCGCATGTACCTAAAAATGGTACTGATGGAAACTACAGTTCGTTACGCAAAAAATAAGTCCTCGCACGGCTTTATTGATTGAAAAATAAAAACGTTATGGCTCTTAGAATAAGGTAACACAAAAAGTGAATGATTGTTTACAAAACGTATTTTATTGTGCAAACGCCATAAGACATAAAAAAAAACTATAAACATCTGGTATCGCCGTAATCGTATCGCCCCGCAGAATAAAGTGAATGTGTCATTTATAGCGCACGGTGAACGCTGTAAAAAAAAAAGTATACAAAAACAATAGTAGAATTGCTGTTTTTTAGTCACCACGCCACCTAAAAATGGAATAAAAACTGATCAAAAAGCCGCATGCACCCCAAGAAAACTACAATGGATTCCTCAAGGGGTCTAGTTTCCAAATTGGGGTCACTTTTGGGGGGTTTCCAATGTTTTGGCACCACAAGACCTCTTCAAACCGGACATGGTGCCTAATAAAAAAGAGGGCTCAAAATCCGCTAGGTGCTCCTTTGCTTCGGAGGCCGGTGCTTCAGTCCATTACCGCCCGAGGGCCACATGTGGGATATTTCTCTAAACTGCAGAATCTGGGCAATAAGTATTGAGTTGCGTTTCTCTGATAAATCCTTTTGTGTTATAAAAAAAATGGTATAAAAAGAGTAAATGTCACCTCTACTTTGCTCTAAATTTCTGTGAAACACCTAAAGGGTTCATAAACTTTCTAAATGCTGTTGTGAATACTTTGAGGGGTCTAGTTTCTAAAATGGGGTGTTTGATAGGGGTTTCTAATATATGGGCCCCTCAAAGCAACTTCAGAAATGAACTGGAACCTAAAAAAATAAATAAATGAGGCAATACTTCGCTTCTTCCATTATACTGATAATGAGCCGTGCCCACTCCGAGATGACCCCAGTTTTGACCGTTTGTATAAACGGAGACCCCTATTAGACCGTTCCAGTGCCCGGTTTTCCCAAGCATACACCCCCGAGAAGTGTATTTCTATTGATGAGTCCCTGGTACATTTTAAAGGGAGAGTTCAATTCCGCCAGTACCTGCCAGGTAAGAGGGCAAGGTATGGCGTGAAGATGTATAAGCTGCGAGAGTGCATCAGGGTATACCTACAGGTTTAGGATATATGAAGGAAAGGCCACCCCCAAACCAGACTGCATCCTGGACTACAATAGGTACATGGGAGGGATGGACTTGTCAAATCAAGTCCTGAAGCCCTACAGCGCCATGCGGTGAGGTATAAGAAGCTGGCCGGGCACATCATACACATGGCTTTGTACAATGCGTATGTGCTACGTCGATGTGCAGGCCAGAGGGGAACTTTCCTGGAATTTCAAGATCTAATCTTTAGGGACCAGGAAGGGGGGGCGCATCGTACCAGGGCAACACTTTCCAGGAGAAGGTCCCCAAACCGGTGGAAAGGGAAAGAGTCAAAAGAGGTGCAGAGTCTGCTATAAGAGGGGGATAAGGAAGAACACAATATACCAATGTGACACGTGTCCCGAAAAACCAGGGCTCTGTATAAAAGATTGTTTTAAAATGTATCATACATCCCTTGATTTTCAATTTACCCTGATGCACTCCGCACAGCTTACCCCCCTCATCTTTCCCTTCTGAGCCCTGCCGTATGCCCAGGCAGCTGATAACAGCCACATGTAGGGTATTGTCGTACCCAGGAGAACCCACATTACAATTTAAGGGGTGTATATCTCCGGTGGCGCATGCTGGGCACACTATATTGGACACTGAAATGGCATATACATATATAAAATTGCAAATCTCACACTGCACCATCTGCTGCGCATTATCTTTTACACAGTACCTGTGGGGTCAAAATGCTCACTACACCTCTAGATGAATGTCTTAAGGGGTGTAGTTTTTAAAATGGGGTCACTTCTCGGGGGTTTCAACTGTACTGGTACCTCAGGGGCTTCTGCACACATGACTTAGCACCAGAAAAGCTCCAGTAGGCCAAATGGTGGTCCTTTCCTTCTGAGCCCTCCCATGGGCCCAAAGGGCAGTTTATCACCACAAATGGGGTATTGCCGCACTAAGGACAAATTGGGCAACAAAATGGGGTATGTTGTTCCTTGTGAAAATAAGAAATTTTGATCACAAATGACATCTTATTGGAAAAAATATCATTTTTTTCATTTCACAGCCCAATTCAAATAGGTGCTGTGAAAAAACTGTGCGGTCAAAATGATAACAAAAACCATAAATGAATTCCTTGAGGGGTGTAGTTTCCAAAATGGGGTCACTTCTGGTGGGTTTCCATTGCTTTGATACCTCTGGGGCTCTGCAAATGCAACATGGCACCCGAAAACCAATCCAGCAAAATCTGGACTCCAACAAACACATAGCGCTCCTTTCCGTCTGAGCCCTCCCATGGGCCCAAACGGCAGTTTATCACCACAAATGGGGTATTGCCGCACTAAGGACAAATTGGGCAACAAAATGGGGTATGTTGTTCCCTGTGAAAATAAGAAATTTTGATCAAAAATGACATCTTATTGGAAAAAATATAATTTTTTTCATTTCACAGCCCAATTCAAATAGGTGCTGTGAAAAACCTGTGCGGTCAAAATGATAACAAAAACCATAAATGAATTCCTTGAGGGGTGTAGTTTCCAAAATGGGGTCACTTCTGGTGGGTTTCCATTGCTTTGATACCTCTGGGGCTCTGCAAATGCGACATGGCACCCGAAAACCAATCCAGCAAAATCTGGACTCCAACAAACACATAGCGCTCCTTTCCTTCTGAGCCCTCCCATGGGCCCAAACGGCAGTTTATCACCACAAATGGGGTATTGCCGCACTAAGGACAAATTGGGCAACAAAATGGGGTATGTTGTTCCCTGTGAAAATAAGAAAATTTGATCAAAAATGACATTTTATTGGAAAAAATATCATTTTTTTCATTTCACAGCCCAATTCAAATAGGTGCTGTGAAAAAACTGTGCGGTCAAAATGATAACAAAAACCATAAATGAATTCCTTGAGGGGTGTAATTTCCAAAATGGGGTCACTTCTGGTGGGTTTCCATTGTTTTGATACCTCAACGCCTCTTCAAACCTGGCATGCTGCCTAAAATATATTCTAATAAAAAAGAGGCCTCAAAATGCACTAGGTGCTTCTTTGCTTCTAGGGCTTGTGTTTTAGTCCACGAGCGCAGTAGGGCCACATGTGGGACATTTCTAAAAACTGCAGAATCTGGACAATACATATTTAGTAGTGTTTCTCTGGTAAAACCTTCTCTGTTACTAAAAAAAAATTGAATAAAATTGAAATTCAGCAGAAAAAATGAAATTTGCAAATTTAATTTCCACTTTGCTTTAATTCCTGTGAAATGCCTGAAGGGTTAAAAAACTTTCTATATGCTGTTTTGAATACTTTGAGGGGTCTAGTTTTTAAAATGGGGTGTTTTATGGGGGTTTCTAACACATAGTCCCCTCAAATCCACTTCAGAACTGAACTGGCACCTTCAAAAAAAGGCTTTTGAAATTTTCTTAAGAATATGAGAAATTGCTGTTTATGTTCTAAGCCGTGTAACGTCCAAGAAAAATAAAAGAATGTTCAAAAAACGATGCCAATCAAAAGTAGACATATGGGAAATGTGAACTAGTAACTATTTTGGGTGGTATAACCGTCTGTTTTTCAAGCAGATGCATTTAAATTCTGAAAAATGCTATTTTTTGTAAATTTTCTCAAAATTTTGCAATTTTTCACAAATAAAGACTGAATATATCGACCAAATTTTACCACGAACATGAAGCCCAAAGTGTCACGAGAAAACAATCTCAGAATCGCTTGGATAGGTTTAAGCATTCCGACGTTATTACCACATAAAGTGAAATATGTCAGATTTGAAAAATGGGCTCTGAGCCTTAAGGCCCAAACTAGGCTGCGTCCTTAAGGGGTTAAAGGGCTTAACAGCCCCTTCAAGCGCCAAATGATGTGGAAAGAGGCACTAAACTTGAAATGTGAGGTTTTCTTTGCACAAGAAACTAATTTCTCGCAACTCAACCCCCCTAAATGCACACACTCTAAATTTGCGCATGTTTATCAGGCCAATAGCTCCAAAAAAACCAAAGGAGTCCTTACGGCAATTAAGGAATCTGTGGTTTTTAAAGAGCACGAGGTGATATTAGATCCCCAGGGCAGATTCTTGATCCTCATTTGTGATATTAATCATATTACGTATACTTTGGTTAATCTATATCTCCCGAACTCTCATCAAAACGAGGAGAGAAAAAGCCACGGCGCCACTTGGTATGGATCAAGAAGGTAATATAAGAGGGTGAAGAATATAAATGCTCACCGTGTGAGTTAGAAGAGTAGAGCACTGGGGTCCACGGGGTAGCTGCTGCCAGATCCGGGCCGGTCGCCAAGGAGACCGCTTGGGTACGAGGATTGCAGATAAAAAATAGGATCTATACGGCGCTGCTAATAGTTGCGGACAGAAACGATTACTAAGATCGGGTGAATAGTTTTGTAAAAAACTGTTTTAATTGCAACGCGTTTCAGCACCGAACCGGCGCTTTCATCAGGCATGAGGTTACAGAAGAAAAGAGACAAGTTTATATAGCGCCAGTTCAGACTGGATAATTGCACAAAAAACCGCGAAAACGCAGCAGCGGGTCAAAGTTCAAAAGTACAATCCAATAAAACATATCATAATATAAATACATAGAGGACAGATAAAAAGTATATATAATAAAAGGCTGTGTACTCTACAAAAAAATGTTTTGGAGCGTAGCAAGTTTAAAAAGAAAAATGTGTAAAATAATGTCATAGTTTAATTAATTTTATTGACAGAAAAAATGTGGATGGTGACATCAGGAAAATGGGGTGGGTAAACGTTGTTTGGCTAAGGGTTGTGTGTATTGTTAGGGAGTACTGCTGTATGTTATGTTTTGTTTACATGTCGCCACGGGAACCAAAAGGGTAACGGAAGCCGACGCGCTCCAAACAGAAGTGGAACGCAAGGTGGAACGCAATACGCGAGAGAAGGATGGGATGCTCAGGCAGGACCGGCGGAGGCTGCCAGGCCGGAACGGAATATGGACATCGGACGGTGGGTGAGTAAAAGATGATTGTCAAATATAGGTGTGTGACCGAAACTAAGATTGATAGACTATTTGAAATAGGGCCGTAAATCAGCAATAGCAGGTGAGAATAGCAGCGGTTGTATGTACACAAACGGAAGGTATGTTTGCATCATGTGTTACATATAGCAGGAAAATTAGTGGATGTTAATGTAGCAAAAGACACATGAAATGCCCTCGGATAAATGTAGTAGTGGACCAAAAAAGGATTTGGAAGTGTTTGGATACTGCCATATTGTGGAGGTCTGAAGGATAGTCGGATTGATTAATCTAAAGATGATTCTGAGATATCATTTAGACCCAAAGGGTGAAGGGTGCTCATTTTAAAAATCCAGTAGTTTTCTCTCTGTTTCAATTTGTTGAATCTATTTGGGACGTCACTGCTGATGTGCTCTATTGGAGTGATATTGATTTTATTGAATTCGCAGTTATGCATATGGAAAAAATGCCTAGAAACACTATGCTTAAGGTATCCGTTATTTATATTGAACCGATGGTTATTAATTCTGGTTCTCAAACACTGAGTGGTTCTACCAATGTATTGCAAATGACACGGACACTCTAATAAATAGATGACATAGGAACTGCCGCAATTCAGGAGAGACTGTATGGTGAAAGTTTCATTGGTGACTGTGGATGTGTAATCTATTTTTCTGTGACTAATGGACTTGCAGCAAAGGCACCCACCGTCCGATGTCCATATTCCGTTCCGGCCTGGCAGCCTCCGCCGGTCCTGCCTGAGCATCCCATCCTTCTCTCGCGTATTGCGTTCCACCTTGCGTTCCACTTCTGTTTGGAGCGCGTCGGCTTCCGTTACCCTTTTGGTTCCCGTGGCGACATGTAAACAAAACATAACATACAGCAGTACTCCCTAACAATACACACAACCCTTAGCCAAACAACGTTTACCCACCCCATTTTCCTGATGTCACCATCCACATTTTTTCTGTCAATAAAATTAATTAAACTATGACATTATTTTACACATTTTTCTTTTTAAACTTGCTACGCTCCAAAACATTTTTTTGTAGAGTACACAGCCTTTTATTATATATACTTTTTATCTGTCCTCTATGTATTTATATTATGATATGTTTTATTGGATTGTACTTTTGAACTTTGACCCGCTGCTGCGTTTTCGCGGTTTTTTGTGCAATTATCCAGTCTGAACTGGCGCTATATAAACTTGTCTCTTTTCTTCTGTAACCTCATGCCTGATGAAAGCGCCGGTTCGGTGCTGAAACGCGTTGCAATTAAAACAGTTTTTTACAAAACTATTCACCCGATCTTAGTAATCGTTTCTGTCCGCAACTATTAGCAGCGCCGTATAGATCCTATTTTTTATCTGCAATCCTCGTACCCAAGCGGTCTCCTTGGCGACCGGCCCGGATCTGGCAGCAGCTACCCCGTGGACCCCAGTGCTCTACTCTTCTAACTCACACGGTGAGCATTTATATTCTTCACCCTCTTATATTACCTTCTTGATCCATACCAAGTGGCGCCGTGGCTTTTTCTCTCCTCGTTCTGATCTAGTTCGGATTGCATCTGCCCTGCAAAGCTGATACTCCGACATCAGGAGCACCGCACCTATCACTACCGGGGTTTTCTCCGGGTTTGTGACCGGTGACAAGCCGACTCCTGCACTGGCAGCCTGACCTTTGGATCTACTAACTTGGAACTACCTCCCTAATTACAACGACCCTCCAGGAACGGACTTGATCCACCACTCCTACGTCGTTTGGTGATATTTTGTTCACGTCTACAACCACCCTCCACGATGTTGGATTTCACCAACGAAAGGAACCGACTGCGGGAACGTCTCATCCTCGAGTCCATTGGGACCGATACCTTGCAAGGACATTCTCACATAGTGAGTAACACCTCATCCATTGAGGAAACCCTTAAGATGACGGACCTATACCTTTCTCTTGAGGATCTCCTTAAGAAAGAGGCTTTACAGAATATTGACTGTCAGTTTCTGTTGTTATATATATCTGCCAATATCACCCCCAGAGGTTTGAGGTTATCCATCACTAACCCCTACCCTGCTGACACAACTTACAGCAACGATTGGAAGTCTCATATAGACGCATGTCATTTAGGCTTTCTTGAAAGACTGCTCACTAAACGTACCTCGCTTAGCAATGCTTTACTATCTGACATCTCTATCACTAAAGAACAATTACTACACTACAGCGATCATTGTGATTTCCTCAAACTAGAGGAATCCACTAGCAGAAGACTCATCTCTTATGAAAAAGACCTCATTTTGAGAAAAGTTAAAAAATTTAAAAGGGACCAGCTAGACTATGCCATTGACCCTGCTGGTGATTGGAAAAAGAACATCATTCCTTCCCTAGACCACAAAAAAACCACCATACCTGAGCATGACACCGCTTCAAATAGAAACATGTCGATCAAACCCATTCACATCACCCCACGGGATAGGGTCATGAATTACAGCAGATCTTTCAGGAATAGTACCAAATCTAGACCCAACAAAACCAATGAAATCACAAAAATTGGGGAATCAATTATGAATACCGCATCTTTGGTCACTGAAAATGTGTGTCTTAATACAGCCACAATACCCACTTTAAATCAGTTCCCACAACCTAACATACCTTCTCGGTTTAGCCAATACAGCCCCAGAATACCGATGAATGCTTTTAAATCCTCTGATTTGGCAATTCATCTATCCCGGCTACCCCCTGTATCCGAACCTATGGAGGTACCCCCAATTATTGACCTTTTACATGCATCACTGATCAACGATTCTATAGACGAGGAGGATGGTAACCCTTTTCCATCCCTTCTTGAGCTTTCGATCCATGACACCCCATACTCCTCCAATCCAACCTCCCCTGTTGACCATTTCTTCAGTCATAACACCACCCAGGGACTCATCAATCCTAACACTGATTTAGCCACGTCAGTTCTGGATATTACTTATGCAGCGACGTCTTTTTTAGGCCTCCCTTCCCAGTTAGTCAGACCTCCATTAACTCCCACTATTGTGAGCAAGGACGTATTAATTCCATACATCATGAGCCCCAAAGCTCAAACTATCACCAGTTTCTTTCCCAAAATTCAAAAAATTTCCACCAAAAGGAAACTAGGTACAGACCCAGAGGACGAAGAGGAGGTAAAAAACGCCATAAAACATCATCAATCTCTCACCAAAAAGAGGAACCTGGTCCAGCAACAATAAAAATATTTAATTTATCGCTACACTCTCTAAACACACATGAATGTAGCCTGTTGAACAAAGGTCTTTCATTTTGTCCCACATCCTCAACTAACAATTTTGAGCTTTTTATGGACCTCAACAGGTTCACGAGGAAGCTCACCCTCACCAGACATTTTGCCATGACTAAATCCACTACCATACCCAGCACTGACACAGAACCACCTGATAACCCTGCTATACCAAGGGCTATCTCAGTAGAAGTTCGACCAAAATCTAACTTTTATCCAACCCACTACCAAGGCCCCATGATCGAAACCTTTTCATCCCTGGTAAGTAATGAGTTCAGAACTCTCGATTTACCATCCATTTACCCTGACAATTTAACTATACTTGAAAGGAAGGCCATGAAGAGTCTCCAAAGAAACAATGATATCGTAATCCGCCCAGCTGATAAGGGAGGGGGAATAGTCATCCTAGACAGAGATAAGTACCTAAAAGAAACTTTTAGGATTCTTAGTGACACTACGTTTTATAATAAATTGTCCACAAACCCGTTACCTATGTACATACTTAAATATCAAAACCTAATTGAAACAGCAGCCTCATCAGGTTTGATAAATAAAAAAGAAAAAAGGTTCCTCTCTGTCACTTTTCCGAATATGCCTTTCATTTACCATTTACCCAAAATTCACAAATCACTAACAGATCCCCCAGGACGTCCCATCATTTCGGGCATAGACTCTCTCACTAGCAATCTCTCACATTTCATAGACCTTCATCTCCAACCACTTGTTCTCACCCTACCCTCCCACCTTAAGGACTCCACACAATTAATCAGAGACTTAAATGATCTAAAACTTGACCCTTCAATAGCCCCAGTCTGTTTTCTGACAGCAGACGTAACCGCACTTTATAGCAACATCCCCCATGATAAAGGCATAGAAGTAGCCCAGGCATTTCTATCCCAAATTAACAACATGTCCAAACCACAGGTCGATTTTTTAGCTAATTGCATCGACTTTATTCTTAAGCATAACATCTTTAGTTTTGACAGCAACTTCTATCACCAAATAAAGGGATGTGCAATGGGCAGCCGTTTTGCACCTTCCTACGCAAATCTGTACATGGGGGCATTCGAAAAAACATATATCTATGGCGAACACCCCTATAAAAACAATATTTTACTTTACAAAAGATACATCGATGATCTGTTTCTGGTGTGGAAGGGCACTGAGGAGGAAGCTATGCGTTTCATCGACACTCTCAATAAAAACGATTATGACCTAGCATTCACATATACCTTTTCTCCAACATCAATAGATTACCTAGATCTGACTATTAATCACGACATTGTCAGAAATAAATTTATAACTAAAACACACTTTAAACTAGTCGATGTCAATAGCTATATTGACTTCAGAAGCGCCCATCATCGTCCCTGGTTGAAGAACGTACCTTTTGGGCAATTCCGTAGGATTAGAAAAAACTGCAGTACTGACAATGACTTTGACAAAGAATGCGCGGTCCTTGAAAAAAGGTTCAAAGATAAAGGTTTCCCAAAAAATCTCATCAAAGGTGCACGATTAAAAGCTTCTAAGCTTACTCATATATCTTGCCTCAATCCCTCAAGTAAAACTCCGAAATTGGGTACAACTAATCCCAATCTCAATTTCATCACCACCTACAATAGGGGCAATAAAATAATCAGGAACATACTTTCGAAGCATTGGCACATTCTCAGAACTGATCCGTATTTAAAGGACACATTACTTTGTAAACCTAATATTACTTTCCGACGGTCCCTATCCCTTAAAAACATATTGGCCCCCAGCAGAACAAATAAACATCCTATAACCAACACAGACTTTCTTTCTAGTATTAAAGGGTCATATAAATGCGGACACTCACGCTGCCTTTGCTGCAAGTCCATTAGTCACAGAAAAATAGATTACACATCCACAGTCACCAATGAAACTTTCACCATACAGTCTCTCCTGAATTGCGGCAGTTCCTATGTCATCTATTTATTAGAGTGTCCGTGTCATTTGCAATACATTGGTAGAACCACTCAGTGTTTGAGAACCAGAATTAATAACCATCGGTTCAATATAAATAACGGATACCTTAAGCATAGTGTTTCTAGGCATTTTTTCCATATGCATAACTGCGAATTCAATAAAATCAATATCACTCCAATAGAGCACATCAGCAGTGACGTCCCAAATAGATTCAACAAATTGAAACAGAGAGAAAACTACTGGATTTTTAAAATGAACACCCTTCACCCTTTGGGTCTAAATGATATCTCAGAATCATCTTTAGATTAATCAATCCGACTATCCTTCAGACCTCCACAATATGGCAGTATCCAAACACTTCCAAATCCTTTTTTGGTCCACTACTACATTTATCCGAGGGCATTTCATGTGTCTTTTGCTACATTAACATCCACTAATTTTCCTGCTATATGTAACACATGATGCAAACATACCTTCCGTTTGTGTACATACAACCGCTGCTATTCTCACCTGCTATTGCTGATTTACGGCCCTATTTCAAATAGTCTATCAATCTTAGTTTCGGTCACACACCTATATTTGACAATCATCTTTTACTCACCCACCGTCCGATGTCCATATTCCGTTCCGGCCTGGCAGCCTCCGCCGGTCCTGCCTGAGCATCCCATCCTTCTCTCGCGTATTGCGTTCCACCTTGCGTTCCACTTCTGTTTGGAGCGCGTCGGCTTCTGTTACCCTTTTGGTTCCCGTGGCGACATGTAAACAAAACATAACATACAGCAGTACTCCCTAACAATACACACAACCCTTAGCCAAACAACGTTTACCCACCCCATTTTCCTGATGTCACCATCCACATTTTTTCTGTCAATAAAATTAATTAAACTATGACATTATTTTACACATTTTTCTTTTTAAACTTGCTACGCTCCAAAACATTTTTTTGTAGAGTACACAGCCTTTTATTATATATACTTTTTATCTGTCCTCTATGTATTTATATTATGATATGTTTTATTGGATTGTACTTTTGAACTTTGACCCGCTGCTGCGTTTTCGCGGTTTTTTGTGCAATTATCCAGTCTGAACTGGCGCTATATAAACTTGTCTCTTTTCTTCTGTAACCTCATGCCTGATGAAAGCGCCGGTTCGGTGCTGAAACGCGTTGCAATTAAAACAGTTTTTTACAAAACTATTCACCCGATCTTAGTAATCGTTTCTGTCCGCAACTATTAGCAGCGCCGTATAGATCCTATTTTTTATCTGCAATCCTCGAACTCTCATCAACTCAGGGCCTTCCATAAAATCCTCCGTAAAGTTCGGAAAGTTGAAAAGGGTTTACTAATTATTGGCGGCGATTTTAATGAGGTAATGCACCCTATAACTGACTCCTCGAACGCACTTAGGCCACGCTCCCAATTACATCACACGATACATGTGGAGGAGCTGTATGACATTTGGCGATGTCAGCATGGAAATGAACGTGACTTTACGTATTTCTCAGCACCTCACAGGGTATATTCTAGAATTGACATGTTCCTGGTATGTAAAAGGAGCCTGCGATATATGTCTACATCGTTGATAGGAGATATTTCGTGGTCTGACCATGCCCCGATTACTGTGGTGGTTTCGGATGCGTCCCCCTCCCCTCCCTTCTCTTCTTGGAAACTGAATGATCTGGTCCTAGATCACCCAATGACTGAGGATCTTATGAATAACCACCTCAACTTATACTTTGAGGTGAACTCTCCCTCCTCCGAGAATAGTTTCTCCCTATGGAACGCGCATAAGGCGTATATGAGGGGAATGGGGATTGAGGCCGCGTCTAGATTAAAAAAGCATCGGGAAAAAACTACTGCTGACATTCTCTCCCAATTACATAGTCTAGAATCCCTTAATAAAAAACAGGTAACTCCGGACACTTCCCTCCGCATCAAAGCTCTTAGAGGGCAACTCCAGAGTGTGCTTATGTCAAGATATTTGACATTGTCAAAGTCTATGCAGCTGGGGTTTTACACTCAAGGGAATATACCGGGAGCCTTACTAGCCAAAATGATCAAAAAGCGCAATGCTAAACAAAGAACTGCGCACCTATTAGATCAACAGGGGGGTCACATCACTCACCCTC
This sequence comes from Rhinoderma darwinii, assembly GCF_050947455.1. Classification (NCBI taxonomy): domain Eukaryota; kingdom Metazoa; phylum Chordata; class Amphibia; order Anura; family Rhinodermatidae; genus Rhinoderma; species Rhinoderma darwinii. Next base: position 28,093,406 of record NC_134687.1, on the reverse strand, counting down.
AGGAGATAAGTGAACAATTCAGGAACTATTATTATAGTCTGTATAATCTGAAAGAGGATCAATTGACACACCAGCCTTCCCCGGAGGATATAAATAACTTCTTGGGCGGCCTGAATCTCCCTTCCCTCTCAGAAACCGATAGTACGGCCCTGAAAGCGCCTTTTACAGAATTGGAGCTCTCCCGAGCCATTAAAAGTTTGCCGCAGCACAAGGCACCGGGCCCTGATGGGTTCACTAATTATTATTATAAAAAATTTACGAAGGTGTTGTCCCCACATCTGGTGGGGGTGTTCAACAAGGCGGCGGCAGTAGGCTCCTTCCCAGAGGAGATGCTGACTGCTACTATAGTCACACTCCCAAAACCTGGGAAGTCTCCGGATTCCCCGGCAAACTTCCGTCCCATTTCACTTTTGAACGTGGATATGAAACTTTACGCCAAAGTGATATCTAATAGATTGATTAATCTGCTCCCTACCATTTTACATGAAGACCAAGTGGGATTTGTTGCAGGGAGGCAGGCACCTGATGGCACAAGGCGATATGTTAATCTGATAGACTGGGCTGTAAAAAGACGAGTGCCTTCTGTGCTCCTTGCTCTGGACGCGGAGAAGGCATTCGACAGGGTTCATTGGGGATACTTGGAGGCGATCCTTATCAAATTCGGATTTACAGGATGGATTAAATCTGCGATCCTAGCGTTATATTCTAACCCTTCCGCCCGAGTCTTGGCATCAGGCTTCCTTTCCACGCCATTCCCCATTACTAATGGTACTCGACAGGGATGCCCACTCTCCCCCCTGATATTTGCTTTAGTAATGGAGCCATTAGCGGCAGCAATCAGGCAAAACAATGATATTCAGGGAATTCAGGTTGGTCACACCCTGCATAAAATAGGGCTATATGCGGATGATGTGATTCTCTCCTTAACAAATCCGTTAGCTTCTCTGACAGAGGCTCAAAAGACGCTAGACAAATTTGGGGAGGTGTCATACTATAAGGTTAACTGCAACAAGTCCCACTTGCTGAATGTGGGTCTCCCTTTACATGTCCAAACCTCCATACGAAGTACATTTCCCTTTCAATGGAATCCCATTAAAATTTCGTATCTCGGCATTTCTCTTACCAAGTCCACTAATCTCCTTTTTAAGCATAACTTTAGCCCATTATTGCAAACCATTACTCAACAACTGGCATCATACTCCCATGTCAGTACGTCCTGGGCGGGCAGAATCGCGGTCATTAAAATGATGATCATTCCCATAATCTTGTATCAATTTCGTACGGTGATAATACCCCTTCCTAACTCGCATTTGAGAGAGCTCCAAAGATTGCTGAATAATTTTATATGGGCACACAAAAAACCACGAATCAGGATGCACACGATGTACAGACACTGGAGGAAGGGGGGGATGGGGGTGCCAGACGTCCAGAGATATTACCGGGCGGTTATTCTTGATCATCTAAAATTTTGGTGTACGCCTACGCCCTCAAAACAATGGGCCCAAATAGAGCAGACTATAATAGAGCAACCTCTTTTATCACTCCTGAGGGTAAACCCCAAGGTAAACATTAAGCCTTTCGGGGTAATGTCCCCGCCTATCTCAGCTTCACTTAAAGCTTGGAAACACTACTCAACACATCTCCCCTCATCGGCTCTTACACCTATAAAAAATTTACCTTTGAAATTCCTGAACTCGGAGCTCCCGGGGGTGTCTCTGGACAATTGGATATCATCTGGAGTCTCCCACATATACAAGCTGTTCACGGGTAGCACTCTGCGGGCATTCTCTGACCTGGTGTCGGAGTACTCTATCCCGAATAGGGATTTTTATAAGTATCTATGTATCAGGCATCTCTTTACTTCTCTGAATGTTAATGTGCCATTATTCCCTTCTGTAGCCCAAAATTATTATTTCGGTCCTGTAAATCAAAAGAAGGGTATCTCTATGTTTTATGAAGATTTGTGTGCCGGCCTTCTCTCCAGCAGGCCTCCTTACTGTGTAAAATGGGAGGGAGAATTACGCTCATCCTTCACATTGAGGGAATGGGGTACGGCCTTCACGTGGACTAGGAAAATATCGAAAGGGGTAAAACATTGGGAATCGTCTCAGAAACTACTACTACGATGGTATATGACTCCTTCACAGATTGCGAGATCAGATCCTACTTGCTCGGAGGCGTGCTGGAGAGGATGTGGGTGCAGGGGTTCATACTTTCATATGTGGTGGCAATGTCCTGAGGTCCACTCATTTTGGGTTAGGGTATTTGCAATGATTTCCCAAGTGTCTTCCTGCACAGTAGAACCAAGTCCGGCTATGGCATTATGTTTTCTTGATATGTCAAAGATCCCAGCGGTATCCAGGACGGTGTCTAGCCACATTATTATAGCGGCTCGTTTGTTGATTGCTAGATCATGGAAATGCAGTGACACTATTTCCAGTCCTGAACTTGTCAATCTAGTGAATGTTTCATTCACGATGGAACGCATGCATGCGTTACGAACACATCAGTTGCCAAAAATTTTAAGACTATGGGAGCCATGGCAGACTTATCTGGCTTCTTCAATCCCGGGCTCCAATGCAGGAGCATCTATATGTCCCATAGTTTGACCCTGTCGAAAGCAGACACTTGGGACTTCATAGGAGACCTAGAAACCCGTGGAAGGGAAATGCCTGGCCACGGCCGGAGGCTCGGATACCAGAGCACGGGTAATGCCAGCCGGTATTGTGTATGGTTTTTCTACCTCATTCATAGGCATGTAACGAAGCCAAGACATGTTTAGTTCTGGATGGACGATGTTTGTTTGTTGTTCTTTTTGTTCCTCTGGTTTTAATTGCTGTAATTTATTTTTCTTTTCTATGAATAATGCACTGATAAGCACTGTAACTGCCCGGGCCTTATGTCTTTATGTAAGATTGTGACAAGAATTGTTCATTGTGAATACCGTGGGTTATGTATAATTTTGTCATTGATAGCCTGATTAGAGATATATTGGCGTATGCATTGTTTTTGTATTACCTGAAAAAACTTAATAAAAATTTAATGTTGAAAAAAAAAACAAAAAAAAACATGGAAGTTGTCATCAGGGGTGGACTAAGACTGCTGATGGTACTATCTGTGACATGGTGAATAAAGTGGTACTCTGGATAATCTCACCTACTTTATTGTCAAACCATTCAGTCTTTTCCTTTCTTGTTCCCATCGGGCATGCAAGCTTTATGCTATTTATCTGAGTGTTGACCTCTATGAACACCAAATATAACCATGAGACTTGTCACCAGGGGTGGAGTAAGACTGATGATGGGATGATAAATAAAATGGTACAATGGGTTACTTCAACAGCCTTATTGCCAAACCATTTAGTCCATCTCTTGGTGGTATCCATTAGGGCCAATGCCATTTCTCTAGCCATTATAGACACACCGTATAACCATGGTAATTGTCCAGTGGCGTAACCACCGCTGTAGCAGCCATAGAGGCTGCTACAGGGCCCATGTCATGAGGGGGCACGGCCATCCCATGCTCCCCCCCATCCTTAGGATGCAGATACTATTGAACACTATGGCAGAGCAAGGAGGTGTCTCCCTGCTCTGCCATTTACTAATCTACAGGCCACGTACGGCCTGCGGCCTATCAGGCACAGTGTAATGGCAGGAAGGAGGTGAAGGGAACAAGTGAGCCCTAATCGACCCACCGCCCTGTCCCTGCCTACTTGGAACGACCCGCCCTAGGCCGACGGGGTACAACTTGGCGGCGGTCCCTACGCTGTCTAAGTGCAAGGGAGTACAAACAGGAAACACGCAAGGGAAGGGGCAGTAGGCCACGGAACACCGCGAGGAAACGGAGCGGTGAATGAGCTAGTCAGGATCAGGATGTAGTGGAGTATACCAACGAGAGCACGGAGCAGGAAGCAAGCCAGGGGCAAAGCGAAGCAGGATAAGCGGAACTGAAGCTAGGCAGAAGCACGGCAGAAGCAGGCTGGAGCAAGGCAGCAGTGGGGCCAGGAATCCAAGAAGAATAACAAGCACTGAGGAAGAGAACACGGCAGGTATAAATGGACAGGGGGCGGAGCTAACTCCGACTGACCAGGCCGCGATAGGCTCTCCCACTCCTGAGCCTGCCACCCTGGTTGGTGGGAGCCGGTGTCAGTCTAAGAGGTCTGGCCTCAGGTGTCGACTGATTAATCCCGCGAGTATACACAGACGTAGTACCTGGCAGATCCTTTACAGTACTCCCCCTTTTATGAGGGGCCACCGGACCCTTACTAAGAGGACCCGGTTTAGTGGGGAAGAGAAGGTGGAACCTCCTGATCAATACCCCAGCGTGAACATCTCGAGCAGGTACCCAAGTCCTCTCCTCCGGCCCGTATCCTCTCCAATGGACCAGGTACTGGAGGGAGCCCTGGATCATCCTACTGTCCATAATCTTGGCCACCTCGAATTCCACCCCCTCAGGGGTGAGAACGGGAACAGGAGGTTTCCTCGAGGGGGACCAGGACGGGGAGCAGCATTTAAGGAGGGAGGCATGGAAGACGTCATGTATGCGAAAGGATGGGGGCAGCTCCAGACGGAAGGATACAGGGTTGAGGACTTCAATGACCTTATAAGGTCCAATAAATCGGGGAGCAAACTTCCTGGACAGGACCTTAAGGCGCAAGTTCCTGGATGACAACCAGACCAGATCCCCGACGACAAACCGTGGGTTAGCAGAACGTCTACTATCAGCCTGAATCTTTTGTACGCTCTGGGACGCCTCTAGGTTCTTCTGAACCTGGGCCCAGACTGTGCACAGTTCCCGATGAACGTCCTCTACCTCGGGATTATTGGAACAACCAGGAGAAACGGATGAGAACCTTGGGTTAAACCCGAAATTACAGAAAAACGGGGAGACCCCTGACGAGTTACTGACCCAGGTTATTCAGGGAAAATTCGGCGAGGGGAAGGAATGAGACCCAATCAAATTGACAGTCAGAGATGAAACACCTTAAATATTGTTCCAGGGATTGGTTAGTCCTTTCCGTTTGGCCATTAGTTTCGGGATGGAAGGCGGAGGAGAAGGACAGATCAATCTCCAACTTTTTACAAAAAGCTCTCCAAAATAAGGAAACAAATTGTACCCCTCTGTCAGAAACGATATTGACTGGGGCCCCATGGAGACGCAGAATGTGTTTAACAAACAAAGAAGCTAACGTCTTGGCGTTCCGTAGTTTCTTAAGGGGCACAAAGTGGCACATCTTGCTGAAGCGGTCTACTACCACCCACACCACCGACTTGCCCTGAGATGGAGGCAAATCGGTGATAAAATCCATGGAGATATGGGTCCAAGGTCTCTGGGGAATGGGCAAGGAACGTAGTAAGCCCGCAGGTCGGGACCTAGGGGTCTTGGACCTAGCACAAACCTCACAAGCGGCGACGTAAGCCCTAACGTCTTTATGCAACCCAGGCCACCAATAGTTTCTGGTAATGAGGTGTTTGGTACCCAAGATGCCAGGATGACCAGATAGTGCGGAGTCATGGTTTTCCCTGAGTACCCTTAGCCGGTATTGCAGGGGGACAAACAGTTTGTTCCCAGGGAGGTTCCCGGGAGCTGAACCTTGATCAGCCGCGATGTCAGAAGCTAAATCAGAATCAGTGGCAGAAACGATTATACCAGGGGGTAAAATACAAGCAGGATCCTTCTCGGGAGGAGGATTGGCCATGAAACTACGTGACAGTGCATCAGCCTTAATATTTTTGGACCCAGCCCTATAGGTAACCAAGAAATTAAATCTGGTAAAGAATAGTGCCCAACGAGCTTGTCTAGGATTAAGCCTCCGGGCAGATTCTAGGAAAACCAGATTCTTGTGGTCCGTAAGGACCGTTACCTGGTGTCTGGCCCCCTCCAGGAAGTGACGCCACTCTTCAAAAGCCCATTTAATGGCTAAAAGTTCGCGGTTGCCAATATCATAGTTACTTTCCGTGGGCGAAAACTTCCTAGAGAAGTAAGCACAGGGGCGGAGATGGGTGAGGGAGCTGGTACCCTGGGACAAGACGGCCCCCACTCCCACCTCGGATGCGTCAACCTCCACAATAAATGGCTCCCTTTGGTTGGGCTGAACCAGCATGGGGGCCGAGATAAAGCACTTCTTGAGGGTCTCAAAAGCCTGGACGGCCTCAGGGGGCCAATGGAGGATATCAGCACCCTTGCGAGTAAGGTCCGTAAGAGGCTTAGCGACGACCGAGAAGTTGGCAATAAATCTCCTGTAATAGTTAGCGAACCCCAAAAAACACTGTAGCGCCTTTAGGGAGGCAGGTTGGACCCATTCCGCCACAGCCTGAACCTTGGCAGGGACCATGCGGAATTCATGAGGAGTGAGGATTTGACCTAAAAATTGTATCTCCTGTACCCCAAACACACATTTTTCGGTCTTCGCAAACAGATTATTTTCCCGGAGGACCTGGAGGACCTTCCTGACATGCTCCACGTGGGAGGACCAGTCCTTGGAAAACACCAGTATGTCATCAAGGTACACTACAAGAAAATTACCCAGGTAATCTCTCAGAATTTCATTAATAAAATTCTGGAAGACGGCAGGGGCATTACACAACCCAAAGGGCATGACCAGGTATTCGAAATGACCTTCGGGTGTGTTGAACGCAGTTTTCCACTCATCCCCCTCTTTGATGCGGATAAGGTTATATGCCCCCCGTAGATCGAACTTAGAAAACCATTGGGCCCCCTGAACCTGATTAAAAAGATCCGGAATCAAAGGAAGGGGATACTGGTTCCTTACGGTGACCTTATTCAGGTTACGATAATCAATGCACGGCCTAAGACCACCATCCTTCTTCCCCACGAAGAAGAAGCCAGCACCTACAGGAGAAGTCGAGGGGCGAATGAAACCCTTGGCCAGGCATTCTTGGATATACTCCCTCATAGCTTCACGTTCAGGACATGAAAGATTAAATATCCTACCCTTAGGAAGCTTGGCACCAGGCACCAAATCGATGGCGCAATCGTAATCTCTATGAGGGGGCAACACCTCGGAGGCCTCCTTAGAAAACACATCAGCGAAGTCCTGAACAAACTCAGGAAGCGTGTTTACCTCCTCCCGGGGAGAAATAGAGTTAACCGAAAGACATGACATCAGGCATTCACTACCCCATTTGGTGAGATCCCCAGTATTCCAATCAAACGTGGGATTATGCAGCTGCAACCAGGGAAGACCTAATACCAGATCGGATGATAATCCCTGCATCACCAGTACAGAGCACTGCTCCAAATGCATGGAGCCAACAAGGAGTTCAAAAACAGGAGTATGCTGAGTAAAATAACCATTAGCAAGAGGAGTGGAGTCGATACCCACTACCGTTATAGGATAAGGCAAATCAATAAAGGGCATTTTTAGAGACATAGCAAATTCCACAGACATGATATTAGCAGATGAGCCAGAATCCACGAAGGCACTGCCAGTGGCAGACCGGCCAGCAAACGAGACCTGAAAGGGAAGCAAAATTTTATTGCGTTTCATATTAACGGGAAATACCTGTGCGCCCAAGTGACCTCCCCGATGATCACTTAGGCGCGGAAGTTTTCCGGCTGTTTATTCTTGCGCCTGGGACAGGTGTTCAGTAGATGCTTGTCGTCCCCACAATAGAAGCAGAGACCATTCTTCCTGCGAAACTCTCTACGTTGTCGAGGGGACATGGAGGCCTCGAGTTGCATAGGTACCTCCGAGTCCTCCGTGGAAGAGCGAGGAGACGGGACCCCGGGGGGAATCGCAGGGAAGTCAGAGGGGAAAACATTGAAACGTTCAAGCTGACGTTCCCTGAGACGTCGGTCAAGTCGTACTGCTAGGGCCATAACCTGGTCTAGGGAGTCAGAAGAGGGGTAGCTAACCAGCAGATCCTTCAGGGCGTCAGATAATCCTAACCTAAACTGGCACCTTAGGGCCGGGTCGTTCCACCGAGAAGCTACGCACCACTTTCTAAAATCAGAACAGTATTCCTCAACAGGTCTCCTACCCTGACGTAAGGTCACCAGCTGACTCTCGGCTAAGGCAGTCCTGTCAGTCTCGTCGTAAATGAGTCCGAGGGCAGAGAAAAACCGATCAACGGAGGAAAGTTCAGGGGCGTCAGGAGCCAAGGAGAAGGCCCACTCTTGGGGCCCTTCCTGGAGTCGGGATATAATGATACCCACCCGCTGGTTCTCGGAACCTGAGGAGTGAGGTTTTAGGCGGAAATAAAGTCTGCAACTCTCCCGGAAGGAGAGAAAAGTCTTACGGTCCCCTGAGAACCGGTCAGGTAACTTGAGGTCGGGTTCTAGAGGTGAGGTGAGGGGTACTACTAAGGCAGCGTCAGCCTGGTTGACCCTCTGAGCCAGGGCCTGGACCTGTAGGGAGAGGCCCTGCATCTGCTGGGTCAGGGTCTCAAGGGGGTCCATGATAGCGTCAGCGTAGGAGAAATGGTAGACTAGGTATGGGCTTGTTATTATGTAATGGCAGGAAGGAGGTGAAGGGAACAAGTGAGCCCTAATCTACCAACCGCCCTGTCCCTGCCTACTTGCAACGACCCGCCCTAGGCGACGGGGTACAACTTGGCGGCGGTCCCTACGCTGTCTAAGTGCAAGGGAGTACAAACAGGGAACACGCAAGGGAAGGGGCAGTAGGCCACGGAACGCCGCGAGGAAACAGAGCGGTGAATGAGCCAGTCAGGATCAGGATGTAGTGGAGTATACCAACGAGAGCACGGAGCAGGAAGCAAGCCAGGGGCAAAGCGAAGCAGGATAAGCGGAACTGAAGCTAGGCAGAAGCACGGCAGAAGCAGGCTGGAGCAAGGCAGCAGTGGGGCCAGAAATCCAAGAAGAATAACAAGCACTGAGGAAGAGAACACGGCAGGTATAAATGGACAGGGGGCGGAGCTAACTCCGAATGACCAGGCCGCGATAGGCTCTCCCACTCCTGAGCCTGCCACCCTGGTTGGTGGGAGCCGGTGTCAGTCTAAGAGGTCTGGCCTCAGGTGTCGACTGATTAATCCCGGGAGTATACACAGACGTAGTACCTGGCAGATCCTTTACACACAGGGTCAGGATCCATGTGCAGGCCAGCGTGATGACGTCACTGGATCACGCCGGCTTAAGCAAGGATCGCGTTGCCGTTGATACTTTCGAACAGCTCCGTTTGTCTTAGGAATGGGGCCTAGGTGAGTATTAACATTGTGAGAAACTAGACATGGACCGCACAATCCACAGTATATACGTTGATCTGAGCCGCTAGGCATAATTTAGAAACATGAACATGAGGTTCTTTGTAAACATTTTGATCAAACTGTATAAGCCCACTTGCCACTTCACGGCGACCTCTTGAGTATGGTGAGTATTAAGTTTGCCCGGTGGTGCCGCTAGCATTCAATAGTATCTGCATCCTTAGGACGCAGAGACTATTGAATACTATGACGGAGCAGGGAGGCATCCCTGCGTTGCCATTGGCTACAAGTCGTTCGGCTTGCAGCCTATCAGGCACAGGGACAGGATCCCTGCGCAGGACGGCGTGATGAAGTCACTGGATGACGCCAGTCTACGCAAAGATCCCGTCGGCGTTGAAAAGGCTTTTGTAGAAGCTCCGTTCATCGCGGGAACGGAACCTATGTGAGTTTAATGTTTTGTTTTTTTTTATTTGTTTTAGGGGCACTATCTACAGGCGGGGGGCTGTATGGCACTACCTCTAGGGGGGGCTGTATGGCACTATCTACGGGGGGTCTGTATGGCACAATCTATGGAGGGCTGTATGGCACTATCTGCAGTGGGGGGCTGTATGGCAGTATCTACAGGGGGGGTTGTATGGCACGATCTACAGGGGGGCTGTATCGAGCTATCTACAGGGGTCCTGTATGGTGCTATCTATATGGGGCTGTACGGCGCTATCTACAGGGGGGCTGTATGGTGCTATCTACAAGGCGGCTGTATGGTGCTATCTCCAGGAGGGCTGTATCGCACTATCTATGGGGGCTGTATGGCGCTATCTACAGGGGGGCTGAATGACACTATCTACAGGGGGGATGTATGGCACTTTCTACAAAGGGGAGGTGGGGGTGCTATCTACAGGGGGACTGTATGGTGCTATCTACGGGGAGAGGTGATGGGCACTCTCTTCAAAGGGGGCCGCATTGCACTTTCTACAAAGGGGCACTATATACAAGGGGGTGTTACATGGTCTACAGGGGGGCTGTATGGCATGGTCTACAGGGGGCAAGTATGGCAGAGCCTACTGGGGGGCACTATCTACAGGGGGGCTGTGTGTGGCACCCAGAGGAGGGGGCAGTCAAAAGTTTGCTATGGGGCACAATCTTTCCTAGTTACGCCCCTGTAAATGTCAACAGGGGCGGACTGAGACTGCTGATGGCACTACCGATGGGATGATGATAAATTAAATGGGATTATGTATTACCTCAACAGCCTTATCGCCAAACCATTCAGTCCTTCTCTTCCTGGTACCCATTGGGGCCTATGCCATTTCTCTGTGTGTTGACCGCTATAGACACAACATATAACCATGGTATTTTTCACCAGGGGCAGGCTAAGACTACTGATGGCACTATGTGTGGCATGGTGAAAAAATTGGGACCTGTAACTGCCTCATTGCGGAACCATATAGTCTATCTGTTCCTGGTAGTAATAAGGAGTACAGAGGTTGTAGTTGCACCCAGGCTCTGATGCCTAAGGTAAGGCAAAATCTTTTTGGCCAAATAAGAGAACTGCAGTAATATAAATGGCATGTGCTGCCGGGGGGAACCATTGGAGAGATTTTACTTTCGGGCCACAAGCTTCAAGCTATTTCAGTCCATTCATTCCTCGTACCCCTAATAGAGATCATGAAGAATAAAAAATGCATCCTTATATTATATAAATCATTTCTTATGACTGGAGTCATAATATAACTACATTTTTATATAAAAGTGCAATCACAAGAACAAAAACACAAAAATGTTGCTTTTTGCAGTTTTGACAAATAGCCCTACAACAGTAGATTTTAAAAATAGATTCCTCAGCGGCTGGAAAAATAAAGTCCAAAAATTCTGTACTTTTCTTTCAGCCTTTCTCCCTTATTGCTTTATAGAAGCCTTTCCAAGTATAAAGAGCATATAATGCTTTAATAATGTGCACTTGGAGAAAATACCATTCGTTACATTATGATTATTTTAACCTTAATTATACCCTTTAAGAGGTTATATGGTAAATAAGTTTCCGTTCCATCATTTCGAGTCCCCTGAATGGACAAAAGTAAATTGATATGTCACATTGCTTAAAGTATGAGGAATATTATGAAATACAGAGTCTGAAACTCGACCTCACTCAATATCCAGTAGTAATTTATGCCGTCCTCAATTCTATTATCCCTTCCTGGATATGTAAAGTATAAAGCATTCGGCAATGGGTTTGAACGTACACATTTTTATTACTTTTATAATGAAATGAAAGGAATACAATTTTTCCATTTCCCATTATATTTTGAATTCAGCTGTGCCACATTATATTGGGTGAGCTACATATTTTATGCGGGAACATTAACTAAGCAAAGATGAGCTTCACTTACCCTACCGAAGCTGGTGGAATCAATTGACGGAGTCTTATAAATACGTCATGTCAGGCTACCGGCTCCGTCTAAGTGGGAGTCTAATAATTACTGGTGGCAGCTTTTACATTGCGGTATGTGCATATGTGTTTTTTTTTTATAATCTCTATCTGTACGCCTTGACTTTGTGTTGTAAGATGAAGATGAGGGATATTATTACAATAAATGATTGGGTGCTTGTAAAAATGGCAAAGTATTAATGGAATAGATTGTGATTCATAGTAAATTTCTTCAGAAAATGGAAAATAGGTCACGTAACACTCTATTCGCCATCACTGGGTACTGAGTTGTTCAATGTTCATTTTTCTCATCGCCACAATGCAAATTTAGTTATAGGCTGTGTTCACATTTAAGTTGGATGCTCGCGAATTCCATTTGATGGGAAGAATAGTGCTGCATGCGGAACTATTCTTCACATCAAAACGACAAAAAAAAAAGTCCACATGTAGCGGAAAATAACTGCGTGGAATTGAGGACACGGTACAGATTTTCGAATCTGCAGCATGTCAATTCTGTTGCGGATTTGTAACGGATTTTGACTGTGGATTTGCAATGCATAGGGTGCAATCCGCACCAAAATCTGCGTCAAAATCCACATGTAATACATGCAGATTTAATTGAGGATTTCATTGCGAGCTTGCTTCTAAATTTGTGTATGGACTCCATAGCTCAGTTTAGCCGATTGCAGATCAAGGATCCACTTCTCCAGTGAGAATTTTAAAACAAGTTCTCTTTAAAATAAAGACCTACAGTACCAATCTCCAATGTTTATAGCATTCATATGAAGTATGTAAGAAACCATAAAATAAACAATAATTCCTTTTAAATCCAATTCTAAGGGCACGTCCAGACGTGGCGGAGTTTTTCCGCTGCAAATGTTGGTGCAGATTTGGGGCAATTACGCAACGAATCTGCACCAACATTTGCATATTTGACAGGTAATTCAGACGTTGCAGATATCACAGCGGACTTGCCACAGATTTCAGTTTTTGCATTGCAAAGGCTGAAATCCGCAGTGAAATTCCGCTTCTTCTCCGCAACAGACAGTGCATGCTGCGGAGGGAAAATGCCGCACCGCAGCCTATTGTCCGCAGCGGAGTTTTCCGCAACGTCTGAACTAACTTGCCTAAAAATGTATTGAAACAACTGTAAAAAACAGCCGCAGTAGAATTCCACAGCAATTCCGCCACGTCTGGACGTGCCCTAAATGATTCCCTGGATGTAACATTTCTGGCATGGAAAGTGTTAGTGATTTCTTTGAAAGAAAAAGCCTGAGTTGGCATCAAAATTATATTAGGCTGCAATTAAGAAAAACAAAAATTATCCAACATGGAAGATTAAACGTTAGCTGATTACCGACAAGTAATTAACAATGACAATGAAACATAGAAACTAAATTAATAATAATTATATCATCGACACGGTGCTGATCTTGTAGTGAATCTCAGGGAAAAGGAGAGGTTAAATACTTAATCTAAGCAGAACAACACCAAGTCAACCGAGACCGTGCTGCTGGGTGGTGGTAACTGGCAGGCGAATAATTAATTTACCTCATAATTGCATTGTGGGTATATAGGAATAAGGGGTCTATGACAAATGAATGGTATTAAGGGACAGTTTATCTGTAATTTTTCTTCTGAAAGTAATATCAACAAAAGTTTTTTTTTTGCAAATATCGACGTAGTAAATTGAAATTGTGGTGGAAACTGATTGTAATGACTATTATCCAACAATTAATCTGTATATACAATTGCTAGAGAAGGGTTTTAATTTCATAATAAATGCATGGCACTGTCCTTTGGCATTTAAAAAATAGGACATAGCTTAATAAAATAATATGCATTGACATTTTGTGATGTTTGTGCCCCCCCCCTCCATAATTAAATTATATAAAAATAAGACAATGCAATACCCAAATAATACTGTCACGTAGTATCATATATAGATGGACATACATTGCCCAGATAGTGCCGCATATGTATATATCAGTAGTGCATATAGTTCCCAGATACATGGTAGTTATAGTGCATATGTCCACACAGTGCTTGCAGCGCTCAGATGGTATTAAGGGCATGGCCCCACGTGGCGTATTTCTTCCGCAACTGTCCGCATCAATGCCGCACAGAATCTGCGTTGCAGATTCTGTTGCGGATCTGCCCAAAATGTGCAGTAAATTGATGTGGACTGGCCGTTGCGTATTGAGGTGAAAGTACTTCCCTTCTCTCTATCAGTGCAGGATAGAGAGAAGGGCCAGCACTTTCCCTAGTGAAAGTAAAAGAATTTCATACTTACCCGGCCGTTGTCTTGGTGACGCGTCCCTCTTTCGCCATCCAGCCTGACCTCCCCGGATGACGCGGCAGTCCATGTGACCGCTGCAGCCGTCACTTGGACTGAAACGTCATCCTGGGAAGCCGGACTGGAGACAGAAGCAGGGAGTTCTCGGTAAGTATGAACTTCTATTTTTTTACAGGTTGCTGTATATTGTGATCGGTAGTCACTGTCCCGGGTGCAGAAACAGTTACTGCCGATCGCTTAACTCTTTCAACACCCTGGACAGTGACTATTTACTGATGTCGCCTAGCAACGCTCCCATAATTACGGGTGCACACACATAGTCACCCGTAATTACGGGAGCCCCATTGACTTCCTCAGTCTGGCTGTAGACCTAGAAATACATAGGTCCAGCCAGAATGAAGAAATGTCATGTTAGTAAAACAAATACGCTCCGCAGCACACATAACATCTACATAACATCTGCGGACTTCATTGCGGAATTTAGAATCTCCATTGAAGTCAATGGAGAACTTCCGCAATGAGTCCGCAACAAGTCCGCTACACGTCCGCAACAACCATTGTATGCTGCGGATACCAAATTCCGCACCGCAGCCTATGCTCCGCAGCGGAATTTTCCGCATCGTCTAAACGAACCCTACTAAAAAGCAGTGGAAGGCAATGGAGAAACGGGTCCGCTGCGGATTAACGCTGCGGAGTGTCCGTAGCGAAATTCCAGAGCAATTCCGCCACGTGGGGCTTTGCCCTTATAGTGTCATACAGTGCCAAGATACCAGGAAAACATAATACATTGCCCAGATAAATAGTACCAGTGGTCACATAATGTCATACAGGGACCAGTTAGTGCTATACATTGCCAAGATATGTCATACATTGACCAGAAAATATTACATTTCTTGCCAAGATAGTGATGTGACAGCCATAAATTGATCAGATAAATAGTAAATACAATACCCAGATAGTGCCCTCCACGTCCTAGATATCATGCAACAATGCCCAAATAGTATGCTAGTGTCCAGTTTGTGCCAAACATTGACTATAGAGTTCAACCATTCAGTGATCTTTATTGCCCAGATAAAAAGCGCCAGTTTATAAATAAAACCTCGGGTCAGTCCTTATCAGAACATTCTCCCATGCCAGCTTTACCACATGAAACCACACAGACTGCGATTTCCTGCTGTATAGGGTACAGGGAAATGGACGGTATGTTCTAGGATCTGTTATATTATGTATAATTACCAATAATTTCCAAAATCCTATGAAAAATAAGAATGACAATGTTATGGACCATTACCCTTTGTACCAGTTTACTGGGCAGTAGATAATATTCAAAAAGTATCTATTAGCCAAGCAGAGAGCCGCTGCAAAGAGGGGCTCTTCCTCTGGAGGACTTGGCTTGTCCATGATTTCAACAAAAGCTTTATTTTCCCGGTAGCCAAAACAAGATCCTGCATGACAAATAATCTGTTCTAGTCAGTTCCATATTACGGTCCTTAGGGGGCAGTGTTATAGTACTTAATATTTGTTGAGAAGGAAGGGGCCACAGTGCTGGTTTAGTGTTGTGGCCCTTCTGATTTTCCCTTGCAGAGTTACCATTAATGTGGTCCCTTTATTCACATGTTTAGTCCCAGATGATGGACTCCCAGATGTTCCCAGATGTTCAAAACATTATGGCATATCCTAGCGATATGCCATTATATTCAAAGATGGGAATAATGTAGAGACAGTGGAGTCATGGAGGTCTTGGGGGGACTTTATTAACTTAAAAGTCGCAAATGACACAAAAGTCAAAATTTGCGGGAAACATTGAGAAATTTGTGCCATTTCCACCGCTCGCGCCACTTTTCTAAAAAGTGGGTTGAGCTCAGCGGAAAGGGGAAGAGCCACCAACGGCTTGACAAATTTACTTTGATCTCTGCCAGAAACTGCCATAAATTATAGTGCACATCTACCCCAGTTCGTAGCTAGAGTAGATTTGTCATTTTGGCGCCAGGGATGCGCCTATATTAGGCTCATCTTACTCTTTATATTTAGACTGGTGTATGAGATGCCAGTCTTAACAAATAACCCCCTATTGTTTATTCAAATCGCCAAATAGAACGATATCTACTTCCTGCCTGATATAAATAGTGGTACCTGCGTGTGTATATGTGGGGACATCGGTGTATTTGGTGATTTAGATCCACACAAGGCCCCCATGACAGCACTGAGCCTGGCAGAAGGACTGTGAATCTGTGGAATAGTCTACCGCGGGAGCTGATCACAGCAGGGACAGGAGATGGCGGCAAAAAAAAGCTTCGATCATTTCCTAGAATTAAAAAATATCAGCTCCTATGTCAATGTGTAGAATTTTTGTTTAATCCCTTCCCTTTCTCCCATCCCTTAGTTGAACTTGATGGACATGTGTCTTTTTTCGACCGTACTAACTATGTAAAATAGGAAATGTTGTCATGAGAATCCCTCAGTAGTGCAGCCTCAGGCTTTGGCCTTATAAATGTTTTTTATTTGCTTTATTAATGTACAGAAATTCTTCTTTTATTCTTTCTGCGAGGCCTTCTATAATGTTCCACTTATCTATCTCAATCATGGCGAGACTTAAAGGAGTTTTCCAGTTTTCGAAAAGTATTAGCTCTGCTATTCAAATTTGCTATTTAAGTAACTTTCACATATACTTTTAGAAAGATCTTGTTTTCTCCTCTTCCCGAGTCTGGTCGCGTAACGTCACCCCCATCGGAACTCAGGACTTCCAATGACGTCCCGACCATTCAGCGCTATTCTCTTCTTACGGACGAATGCCTCTGCCAGCCGGAACACTGTACTGCGCGTGGGGTGTCTCAGTCGACCAGGCTTCATCTGGGTTCAAAGAATGTCTTTTTCAACCATTCATGTTCAGTATGGTGGGTTTGAAGCAGCCTGCGATCCCAGTGCATTGCTTGCTGGGAGAAAACTAGTGCATGTTGGGAGCAGACCCGGAAGCGGTCATAGAATTAAAAAAGGGTTGTAAACAAAGTGCTGCCTGACAACACTAGAACTTTTTAGGGCGGAAAGGACTTGAAAAGGAAAAAAAGGTATTTTGGGCAGTCTATGTGAGGAAAACTAAGGCGGCCGCAAGTAAATTGAAAAAAAGTATCAGATCTCAGAAAAGCCCTTTAAAAAAATTAGTGCAAGGAAAAAGCAAGGAAATTTTTAAGAGCCTTCAGAAAATAAGGGCTGGAATCGAATTGGTTGTAATGAGAAAGTCATCAACTTTGCACTAGTTTTGATAAATTATCCGCAATTGTTTTCACCGTCATCTGGTTTGGGCTCGGTAACATCGATAAATCCTCACTTTCTTCCTTTCCGCTGCATTTGCTGACAGTATAACTCTGGAGTTGATGATATGATATTTTTAAAGTTAACTGAAGTCGAGCAACTTTTCTCCTCAGGAAAATGTCAAGACGTCAATAGAATTATATATAATCTGACCGTGTGCCACGCTGCTGTCAAATACATAGGTCAATGTTCTCTCTCTCTTAGTCATCCTTAAATGGCCCTACAATAGGAGGACATCAAGAAAATCTCTTTCTAATATTGTGTTTCAAATGAAAATAGACTTTCAGGAGAAAATGCCCGGCTATGTGGCAAAGGGTGTATAATAAAATGGCTCTATTGGGCCAAATTTATTAGCAAACCTGTTTTTTTTCTAACTGGATCTCAGTTTACATGTTTAAGGATCTCTGATCCATCCATTTCTGCAGACTCTGTGATAGTTGAAGCTTCACTACAGCCCTTCCAGTACCTTTCACACAGTGACGGAGTAAATGAACAGTTTATAGTCTCTTGGGCATTACAATGGACATACAGCAACTCATGCTGTGACTAGCGGAGAGGGGAGGAGGGAGGTAGCAAGGTCCAGCCCGGGGAACTGAGGATAAAGCCTCCCCTTCATTATCTTCACTATGGCAAAAAAAATAAAAAAATCCTGCTTATAAATTAGGCGACAGGAAAAGTGTGTGTAGCAAACGGCTCAGCTTTTCACTGAAAGTCTTCACACAGTTACTGCACCTTAGCGTTCATCCGCAGATTTAAGGGAGAGATTTTTGGAACGAGGTTATAGTAAGAGAGCTATAAAATCTGGCTATAGGAGAGCAAAAACAACGCCACGCCGAGATCTCCTCACCTCTAAACAGCAGCAGGATAAGGAACCTGGGGTAAGGTTCATATCGACTTACAATGGGCAGTGGAATAAGATGCGTGGCATCTTGGAGAGACACTGGCCCATTCTTATGTCTGAACCACAGTTAGCTCAAAATCTGTCTGATAGACCCCTTATGACAGCTAGAAGAGCTAGGAACTTGCGGGATCTACTGGTGAAGAGTCACTATGTCCCACGTCAGACGGCGCCTTTTGGCTCAAGCGGACCCAGAAAGGGCTGCTTTCCTTGTGGCAAATGTAGAGCCTGTGCCAATATATGTCGGGCAACTGACTTCTCATCAGCTGATGAAGTACGTCACTTTGAGATTCGGGACTATATCTCGTGCAGTACCGCTTACGTTATTTATCTTGCTACATGTGGATGTTCCAAGATATATGTTGGACTAACCTCACGTGAACTGCGAATTCGCACCCGTGAACATGTGCGGGATATTGTGAATGCTCGCACGGTCGACGATTTGGCACAATTAAAAACGATACCCCGACATTTCAAACTTTATCATGATTCCAATCCAAAAACCTTTCTGGTGAAGGGCATTGATAGGATACATTGCGGCATCAGGGGGGGTAATGCGAAGAAGGTGTTGGCGCAAAGGGAAAGCAAATGGATAGTTATGTTGGGATCCATGACTCCACGGGGACTTAATGAGAATCTTAGCTTTGTTCCATTTTTGTAGGCTTACCTCGCAGTCCCTACCACCCGTGTATGTCTCTATTTGTATTTTTAATTATATCTATTCTATATGTTTTTATTAGATATGACGAGTAACTGACCGAGCCCCCTTATTCTGTCCTTTGGAATCGGCCTGAAGTTTACGAATCTCCGTGGGACATCACTTCTAGAAAAACTGCATTGCCAATAATGCTTCTATATAGGGACAATGACACCGGTCCCTTGATATGTACCTCTTTTGAATTATGGATATGGCTGACGTAACATCGATTATATATAGATATGTAATTGTTGTTATACATACGTTTCCTATGCCCGTCGTGTACTTATATATATTTTATACTTTGAATTCCACTTCACGGTTTTTCATTATATTGTATAATTCTATTTTGTACTATTCACTGTTTTTCATTATATTGTATAATTCTATTTTGTATCATTCACTGTTTATTATTTTTATCAATTTTTAATAACTTTCTTTATTAATCTTTTTCACCTTATATCATCTTTTTGGGATTATTTATTAGTCTCGGTTACTTCATGCACCTTTGTATTTTTTACTTATTTTATTATACATTTTCACAAAGCATTTATTATTGGTTTGTTCTCCATTTTTCTTTGGAGTCATAATTATTATCATTATTATTATCACCTTTTGTGTGTACCCTCCGTGTTTTGAGTTATATCACTGCAAATATGAGGAATATTGTATTTTGCATTCACTGTGACAGCATCCATGGGATCTAAGCAATATATAATGGGCATGATGAACGTTTATAAATTACAATATCCATAGTAACAGTAATTTGCGCCCTATTAAGCCTTATGGACTCTTTATGACCATACATATTATTACATATAATAACCAGCGTCCCTTCTCTCTTCCCCTATTGGGGATAGAAATAGATCATGGGATGGAGTTGGAGAGTCGGATCATGTAGGAATTAGAGGTATTGGGAGCTATTGGCGATACATCTGACATGTGAATGTCTTGATCATCGGCCCGGGGACACATACCGTGACAGATCCCACTGTCCTTGATTCGGCGGTGCTGTGCGCATGTCCGTTGCGGCGGCTTGGTGCGGGGCATCCCCCCTCCGTCTCCGTGGGCGCACTGCGCATGTCCGGAATTCCCGTTACGCGTCGGGATTCCGGATGTGCGCTGCCGTGCCTGGAGCCGGATGTGGGGTCTGCCTCGCTTCCGGCTGCTTCAGCGTTCATGCGCCGCTGGGCACAATTGTAATCATGGGATATGGACACTATAAAGGGGTAGTGGTGGGACACACACAGTTACACATCCCCTTGAAGAAGCTTTTCGAAGTGAAACGCGCGTCGGGGTATACGGCGGAGCAGACACTCCTTCACTTCCTGTCTCACACATGGGTAAGTTCCTCGATCTGACCATTTAAACCCTATGTTATGCATTGTCTTTGACTTTAAACTGTGGGGTGGTCTATACAGTGTTGGGTATTTGCTTGCCCATAGACTATTGTGTGTAGCAGCTTGTGAGTGCGGTCTCCGTAACATTCTAGAGTCATACTTTTTGTACTAATTTTAATGTATATGTTGTTTGTCCAAATAAAATTTATAACTTTTTATATATTGATACATTGGCGTCAAAAGCTCTTTTTTTCTTTTTGTGCCATAACTATCTGTGTATGGAGCTGCCTATTTGATTTGTTGGGGGGACAGTGATACTTTGAAGCAGTCCCCAGCCATTAATACAACTCTGTTTAGAGTCTATATATTCATTATAAATTAGGCGACAGGAAAAGTGTGTGTAGCAAACGGCTCAGCTTTTCACTGAAAGTCTTCACACAGTTACTGCACCTTAGCGTTCAGGAGCATTGGGAAGTTTTCATTTTTTGCTCAGCAGTCCACTTTAAATTTCCCAAAAATTTTGATTATGTCCTATGTGTTTTTTTATTTTTGCAAATAGCATACTGAACCATTTATTTCTATGGGGCCAGCGCACACACGTCCATTTTTTTTTGTTTTAAAACGGTCTATCTGTTGCGCAAAATGATAGAACATGTCCTATTGTTGTCTGCGATTGCGTGCCGTCTCACCGATTCTAGTTTATGGGTTGGCAAAAGAAACGGCCAGCACACGAAAGCAACCAGGATAGTGATAGGGTAGTGACACCCCCCTATAAATCTCTTATAAGGTAACATCTTGAATATGGGATTCAGTTTTGGGCTCCACATTGTAAAAAGGATATAGGAGAACTGGAGAGGGCTCAAAGTCGGGCAACTAGATTATTAAATGAGATGGAAGGTGTCGCTTACAATGAGAAGCTCAAAAATTTGGGCCACTAAAATGAAACAGTAGGATGCGTAATGAGCATTCGGAGAGTGTAGCGAGCATGCTCTGACATTTGCACTGTGGTCACATTGCTGGGAGGGGGAGGAGCTGAGCGATCGACATCACCTATTGTCAATGGTGGATCCTGTCCCCAGTGTACACAGCACAAGCTGAAAAGTGACAGGAAGGGTCACCTATTGTGCCCATAAGCGCTATGAGTGCTCTCTGGCCAGTGTGAAAATTGCAATATTTTAGAATTTAAAAAAAATATAGATAATAATATGCAAAATTAAAGAAAAACGCCATCTTATTTAATTAAACATGTTATTTTTTTTCATCTGTTGGGTGCAGGTCACACCTCTGGGTCCGGTGACTTGCGTTCATCATTTTGCAGCCATTGCAGTCTCTAAAGAGCTTAGTGGAGAGGTAACTGCGCTTGCACGCCGAACTTGAACTTGATGGACATGTGTCTTTTTTCAACCGTACAAACTATGTAACTATGTATGTAACTATGAGACTATGAGAGTTAAGGAAAGAGCCAAACGTTGCCTGTCTGTTAATTGAACTCTATGGACACCGTGAAATATGTTAGCTCAACAATCGGTCATTTTCTGATGATAGATTACCACTAAACAAGATGAAGTATCAGTAAAATTCCCCTTAAGGCTATGTACACCTTGGACATTGGTTTTGTTTTGTTTTTTTGGGTTATTTTTTTTTATTTTTTTTATTTTTTTTTATTCAATACAATATAAAATTCCATACAAGTAAGGAATAAAGAAAATACAATTATGCACATTTTTACATTTTCCCCCTACTCCCACCCCCCACCCTCTCAAGACCGATCTTGGTAAAACAAAAAACAAAAAGAACAAAAATTCTTACCACTCCCCCCAATAGGTTTTGCAGTGTTTGCCTTGATTATAGATTTTCTCATATTTCATTATAATTTTTACATTATTTACCCAAGCATTAAACTCCGGTGGGGAGCCAGATATCCACTTTCTAACTATTAGTAATTTTGCAATAAATAATAGTTTTATTAATCCACATTTTTTTTCCTTAGAAATTTTTAA
The DNA here is from genome assembly GCF_050947455.1 of Rhinoderma darwinii. Taxonomy (NCBI): domain Eukaryota; kingdom Metazoa; phylum Chordata; class Amphibia; order Anura; family Rhinodermatidae; genus Rhinoderma; species Rhinoderma darwinii. The sequence goes on along the minus strand of NC_134687.1, from coordinate 28,071,259 downwards.
TTTGGAATCATCACCCAGCAACACCAGTTGAGGTTGAAACACTATATCTGGATCTATTTTTTCCAAAATGTTTTTAAAAATTCTATCCCAGTAATCAGCAATCTTAATACAATTCCATAACATGTGCAAGTAGTTTGCTTCCGCTGCACCACATCTGGGGCAGTTAGAAGCTTTATTAATCGAGAACTTACTCAAAAGGACTGGTGTATAGTAAAGCCTATGTATCAAATTGAACTGAATAAGCTGATGGTTCATGCTTATCGATACTTTAGAAATATTTTGAAATATTATGTTCCAATCAAGAACACAATCGTTATTCAATTCCTTCTCCCATTTAATAACACAATTAAATTGTATTTTCCTTGACTTTATTTCCATCAGGGATTTATACAACCTGGAGAGAGGTTTTTTTTCACATTTGTATTTTCTCAGTTTTTTGTAGAAGTCATCCATATGGTCTTTATTGAGAGGATTGCCATCTTTAAATTGATCAAATGCGTGCTTTAATTGGATATAGGAGAATCTTTCCTTCTCCGTCAAGTCAAAATCAACTGATAATTTTTCCCATGTTTTGATTTTTCCTTCTTCCATTATATCTAATACATATCTAATCCCTCTAAGTTTTAACAATGGTAACTCTGGGATAGCCTTACATTCTTCTATATTAAGATTGTGCCATAACGGGGAAAAGGATAAAAAAACATTTCGACCAGTCATATTTCTTAAACTATTCCAGCATTCATGCAGGAGTTGTGCTGTCAACACGTTTTCCATAACTCCAGATTTTAATTGACCAGATTCTAACACCTCATAAATATCTGAAAAACGGCCTTTAATGTTAGTGATCAACCATTGTAAGAACTCGGCCTTATCCCATTCTTGTATGTATTGTAATTGTGCTGCTAAGTAATATACTCGAATATCTGGAAATGCTAGTCCTCCTCGTTCTCTTGAAGGACATAAGTAGTCTAGCTTAATCCGAACTCTCTTCCTTCCCCAAATCAGGTTATTAAAGATAGTTATGATTTTCTTAAAATATTTATCTTGTATCCATACCGGGGTAACCCCAAAAACACATAAAAGTTTGGAGATTAGAACTGTTTTAATCAAGACAATTTTATCGGCTTTTGATATTGGCAATTCGTTCCATATTCTTATTTTTTTTTCCATTTCGCTTATAAGGGGGAGCAAATTATAATCCAAAAATTCTTTTATATTCTCTGAAATTTCTATACCCAAATATCTAAAGCTTTCTCCTGGATATATGATTCGAATTTTTGTTTGTAGTACTAAATCGCTTTTATCTAGTGGCATTAATATGGATTTTTCCCAATTGATCTTTAGACCAGAATAGAATCCAAATCTTTGAATAGTAGATATAACATAATCCAATTTTTTTCCGGGTTCGTCAAAAAAAATAAAAGGTCGTCAGCATATAAGATAATTTTATCCTCTTCCCCCCTAGCTCCAAAACCCACAATATTTCCATCCTCTCTGATCAAACAGGCGAGAGGTTCCATTGCCAATGCAAAGAGTAAGGGAGAAAGAGGACAACCCTGTCTTGTACCCCTACTTAAATTGAAAAATTCTGAGTTCTCACCATTTATGTTAATGTTTGCTCTAGGACCATTATATAATAATTTAACCATTCCTATAAAAAATTCTCCAAAACCTTGCTTTCTCATGACTGCCCATAAATAGCCCCACTCCACTCTGTCAAATGCTTTGACTGCATCGAGAGACAGAATGGAGCGGGGGGGCCTCTCCTGGTGTAACTTGAATATTCCCAAATACCCGACAAACACACTGGTTGACCGTTCTACCAGAAATAAATCCCTGCTGATCACTATGTACTACAGTAGAGATTACTTTAGCCAACCTTCCCGCCAACACTTTGGCGAAAAGTTTAGCATCCGTGTTCAACAGGGAAATAGGTCTGTAAGATTCCATCCTTTCCGGGCATTTACCTGGTTTCAATATCAAAGCTATATTAGCTTCTACCATTGAACTTGGCAATTTGCCCTCTACCACTGCCGAACCCAATGTTTTTAACAGGGCTGGTAATAGTTCTTCCCCAAATGTTCTATACAGTTCAAATGGGAAACCATCCAAACCTGGAGCTGTATTTCCTTTAACACTAGTCAATGCATTTCTTAATTCTTCCAGGGAGATTGGTCGATCCAACTCATCTTTCTGAATATCAGACAAGGGGGAGAAAGACATTGAATCTAGAAAGAGCTCCAATTGTTCTTCATTATACTTTTTTCCGGAGCCATACAATTCTGAATAATAATTCAAGAATTCTGATCTAATTTCATAATCTTGCTTAATCATATTCCCTCTTTTATCAAGAATTGCCAAAATATTATTCTTCTGACTTTGATTTTTAATAATACTCATTAACAGTTTATTTGGTGTTCCTGATTCACAGAAATTTTTCTGCCCCAGAAAAAATAATTTATTTTGTGCTTTCTCGATTAACCAGGCCTTATATTCCTCTTGGGCCTGAAGCCACAACTTTAAACTATCTTCCGTAGGGGTTTCAAAGTAATTTGCCTCCAACAAATTTGCACTTCGTTCTTTTCCCTGCTCAATCTTATTATATTCTCTTTTTAATCTTATTATTCTTTCATTTTTGGGTTATTTTTAAATAAAATTGTGCATTAGTGTGTTTGGTGCAACTTCCTAAATACATTTTATTAAAAATTATTTTTACTTTTTGAGATGCAGCTGCTTTGTATCCTGTATACAGAGCTGCTGTATCTAGCACTGGAACCTGTATCCGTCAGGTCAGCAGGACTGACGGGTTCAGTGTCAGAGGGTCCTCTGTGTCTCTGACACGCAGCATCCACCTGTAATCAATCACATCTAAGTTATGAACTTAGATGTGATGATAACAGGTGGATCGCGCAGGACCTTCTGCCACTGAGCCGTCAGTCCCTCTGACCTGACTGATACAGGTTTCAGTACTAGATACAGCTGCTCTGCATACAGGATACAAAGCAGCTGTATCTCAAAATGTAAAAATAATTTTAATAAAATGTATTTAGGAAGTTGCACCAAGTCATTGTTTTTTCTTTTTTCTTTTTAGAAAAATTATGTTAAAGGTGGTACATAGCTTTTTATCCTTCATCAATTGGTCTGGACTATTTCCTTGTCATACATTTTCTATTGGTTTGCGCACAAGATAGACAGACAGACTAATACCACATCGATCTGTTGTGTATGGAGGATGGTCTCAGTGCATGACTAAATAAAATGGATTGTCCAATTTTATATAAATAAAGCTTAATCATTCTAGAAATAAAACCTTTCAAACACAATTTTCAAGACCTCTGCTTGCAATCTGTGAATGGAAATATTCTTATATACAGGCTGTACCCCATCTGGACCTATTCTACTCGCAATGGAGGCTCTGAATACATATGTGAACAGAGCCTAACTTTCACACAGCTGCTGTTTGTTACAATGTGTCAGTATAGCTAAGAGCTAAAAGTCTACAGTCCATGACGAGAGATAGCTTTGTGTTGTCAACCAAAATAAGATTGCTTGGGTCTGTAAAAAAAAACACAACTAGATAGGACTTGGTTTGGACAGGTTCTTAGCCTGTGTATGTATTATTGTTCCCATTCACTGACAGTAATCATAAATTCTAACAACAGTGAGGAATTGAAAGAAAAGTTTATTAGAAAATTGCATGACTTTCATTATACACTGCTTAACCCCTTAAGGACGCAGCCTAGTTTTGGCCTTAAGGCTCAGAGCCCATTTTTCAAATCTGACATATTTCACTTTATGTGGTAATAACGTCGGAATGCTTAAACCTACCCAAGCGATTCTGAGATTGTTTTCTCGTGACACATTGGGCTTCATGTTCGTGGTAAAATTTGGTCGATATATTCAGTGTTTATTGGTGAAAAATTGCAAAATGTAGAGAAAATTTTGAAAAAATTGCATTTTTCTGAATTTAAATGCATCTGCTTGTAAAACAGACGGTTATACCACCCAAAATAGTTACTAGTTCACATTTCCCATATGTCTACTTTAGATTGGCATCGTTTTTTGAACATTTTTTTATTTTTCTTGGACGTTACAAGGCTTAGAACATAAACAGCAATTTCTCATATTTTTAAGAAAATTTCAAAAGCCTTTTTTTTAAGGTACCTCTTGAGTTCTGAAGTGGCTTTGTGGGGCCTATGTATTAGAAACCCTGATAAAACACCCCATTTTAAAAACTAGACCCCTCAAAGTATTCAAAACAGCAGTTAGAAAGTTTTTTAACCCTTCAGGCATTTCACAGGAATTAAAGCAAAGTGGAGGTGAAATTTGCAAATTTCATTTTTCTTGCTGAATTTCAATTTTATTCATTTTTTTTTCTGTAACACAGAAGGTTTTACCAGAGAAACACTACTAAATATGTATTCTCCAGATTCTGCAGTTTTTAGAAATGTCCCACATGTGGCCCTACTGCGCTCGTGGACTAAAACACAAGCCCTAGAAGCAAAGAAGCACCTAGTGCATTTTGAGGCCCCTTTTTTATTAGAATATATTTTAGGCAGCATGCCAGGTTTGAAGAGGTGTTGAGGTGTCAAAACAGTAGGAATCCCCCAATAGTGACCCCATTTTGGAAACTACACCCCTCAAGGAATTCATTTAGGGTTGTTGTTACCATTTTGACCGCACAGTTTTTTCACAGCACGTATTTGAATTGGGCTCTGAAATGAAAAAAATGTCATTTTTTCCAATAAAATGTCATTTGTGATCAAAATTTCTTATTTTCACAAGGAACAAAATACCCCATTTTGTTGCCCAATTTGTCCTTAGTGTGGCAATACCCCATTTGTGGTGATAAACTGCCGTTTGGGCCCATGGGAGGGCTCAGAAGGAAAGGAGCGCTATATGTTTGTTGGAGTCCAGATTTTGTTGGATTGGTTTTCGGGTGCCATGTCGCATTTGCAGAGCCTCAGAGGTATCAAAGCAATGGAAACCCACCAAAAGTGACCCCATTTTGGAAACTACACCCCTCAAGGAATTCATTTATGGTTGTTGTTAGCATTTTGACCACACAGTTTTTTCACAGCATCTATTTCAATTGGGCTGTGACATTAAAAAAATGACATTTTTTCCAATAAGATGTAATTTTTTACCAAAATTTCTTATTTTCACAGGGAACAAAATACTCAATTTTGTTGCCCAATTTCTCCTGAGTGCATCAATACCCCATTTGTGGCAATAAACTGCCGTTTGGGCCCATGGGAGGCCTCAGAAGGGAAGGAGCGCTGTGTGTTCTTTGGAGTACAGATTTTGCTGGTTTGGTTTTCGGGTGCCATGTCGCATTTGCAGAGCCCCAGAGGTATCAAAGCAATGGAAACCCACCAGAAGTGACCCCATTTTGGAAACTACACCCCTCAAGGAATTCATTTATGGGTAATGTGACCATTTAGACTCCATAGTTTCTTCACAGAACTAATTTGAATTGGGCTGGGAATTAAAAAAATATATATTTTTTCCAATAATATGTCATTTTAGCTCAAAAATTCTTATTTTCACAAGAAATAAAATACTCCATTCTGTTGCCCAATTTGTCCTGAGTGCGGCAATACCCCATTTGTGGTGATAAACTGCCGTTTGGGCCCATGGGAGGGCTCAGAAGGAAAGGAGCGCTGTGTGTTCTTTGGAGTCCAGATTTTGCTGGATTGGTTTTCGGGTGCCATGTCGCATTTGCAGAGCCCCAGAGGTATCAAAGCAATAGAAACCAACCACAAATGACCCCATTTTGGAAACTACACCCCTCAAGGACTTCATTTATGGGTGTTGTGACCATTTTGACCCCATAGTTTTTTCACAGAACTTATTTGAATTGGGCTGGGAATGAAAACAAAATTATTTTTTTCAAATAATATGTAGTTTTGGCTGAAAATTTCTTATTTTCACAAGAAACAAAATACCCCATTCTGTTGCGCAATTTGTTCTGAGGGCCGCAATACCCCATTTGTTGTGATAAACTGCCATTTGGGCCCATGGGAGGGCTCAGAAGGAAAGGACCACCATTTGGCCTACTGGGGATTTTCTAGTGCGAAGTCATGTATGCAGAAGCCCCTGAGGTACCAGAACAGTTGAAACCCCCAAGAAGTGACCCCGTTTTAAAAACTACACCCTTAAGGCATTCATCTACATGTGTAGTGAGCATTTTGACCGGAGACCTACACCCCATAAACTGTAATGTGGGTTCTCCCGGGTATGGCAATACCCTACATGTGGCTGTTATCAGCTGCCTGGACACACAGCAGGGATCAGAGGGGAAAGACGAGGGGGGATAAGCTGTGTGGAGTGCATCAGGGTAAGTAAAATTGGGGTAAATTATAAACCAAGGGATGTATGATAAATTTTAAAACACTTTCATACAGAGCTCTGGTTATTCGGGACACGTGTCACATTGATATATTGTGTCATCCCTTATCCCCCTCTTATAGCAGACTTTGCACCTCTTTTGACTTTTTCCCTTCTTGCCAGTTTGGGGAACTTCTCCTGGAAAGTGTTGCCCTGGTACGATGCGTGTGGGCTCGCTTCCAGAAGTACTGGGTGCCCCCCCCTTCTTGGTCCCTAAAGATTAGGTTCTTGATAATCACCTCTTGAAATTCCAGGAAAGTTCCCGTCTGGCCTGCACATCGACGTAGCATGTACGCATTGTACAATGCCATCTGTATGATGTGCCCGGCCAGCTTCTTATACCACACCGCATGGCGCTGTAGGGCTTCAGGGCTTCAGGGCTTGATCTTACAAGTCCATCCCTCCCATGTACCTATTGTAGTCCAGGATGCAGTCTGGTTTGGGGGTGGCCTTTCCTTCATATATCCTAAACCTGTAGGTATACCCTGATGCACTCTCACAGCTTATACATCTTCACGCCATACCTTGCCCTCTTACCCGGCAGGTACTCGCGGAATTGAACCCTCCCTTTAAAATGTACCAGGGACTCATCAATAGAAATACACTTCTCAGGGGTGTATGCTTGGGAAAACCGGGCACTGGAACGGTCTAATAGGGGTCTCCGTTTATACAAACGGTCAAAACTGGGGTCATCTCGGGGTGGGCACGGCTCATTATCAGTATAATGTAAGAAGCGAAGTATTGCCTCATTTATTTATTTTTTTAGGTTCCAGTTCAGTTCTGAAGTTGCTTTGAGGGGCCCATATATTAGAAACCCCTATCAAACATCCCATTTTAGAAACTAGACCCCTCAAAGTATCCACAACAGCATTTAGAAAGTTTATGAACCCTTTAGGTGTTTCACAGGAATTTAGAGCAAAGTAGAGGTGAAATTTACATTTTTTTTTTGGTAAGAAAATTCTCTTTATACCATTTTTTTTATAACACAAAAGGATTTATCAGAGAAACGCAACTTAATACTTATTGCCCAGATTCTGCAGTTTTGAGAAATATCCCACATGTGGCCCTCGTGCGGTAATGGGCTGAAGCATCGGCCTCCGAAGCAAAGGAGCACCTAGTGGATTTTGAAGCATCTTTTTTATTAGGCACCATGTCCGGTTTGAAGAGGTCTTGTGGTGCCAAAACATTGGGAACCCCCCAAAAGTGACCCCAATTTGGAAACTAGACCCCTTGAGGAATCCATTGTAGTTTTCTTGGGGTGCATGCGGCTTTTTGATCAGTTTTTATTCTATTTTTAGGTGGCGTGGTGACTAAAAAACAGCAATTGTACGATTGTTTTTTTTTTCGTTTTTTTTTACAGCGTTCACCGTGCGCTATAAATGACATATTCACTTTATTCTGCGGGGCGATACGATTACGGCGATACCAGATGTTTATAGTTTTTTATGTCTTATGGCGTTTGCACAATAAAATAAGTTTTGTAAACAATCATTCACTTTTTGTGTTACCTTATTCTAAGAGCCATAACGTTTTTATTTTTCAATCAATAAAGCCGTGCGAGGACTTATTTTTTGCGTAACGAACTGTAGTTTCGATCAGTACCATTTTTAGGTACATGCGACTTTTTGATCTCTTTTTATTCCATTTTTTGGGAGGTGAAGTGACCAAAGAATTGTGATTGTGGTTCGGTTTATTATTTATTTTTTTTACGGCGTTCACCGTGCGGGATAAATAATGAAATAATTTTGTAGTTCAGGCCGTTACGGACGCGGCGATACCAATTATGTATAGTTTATTTGTTTGTTTATATATTTTTATTAATAATAAAGGACTGATAAGGGAAAAAGGGGGATTTTTACTTTTAATACTTTTAAATCTTTTATTTTCTTATTTTTACACAACTTTTTTTAACTTTTTTTTTACTTTATTACTTTGTCCCACTAGGGGACATGAGGGCAGGAGGCCCTGATCGCTATTCTAATACACTGCACTACATGCGTAGTGCAGTGTATTAGAACTGTCAGCTACTCACTGACAGCAAGCATAGTGGGTCCTGACGTTGTCAGGACCCACTAGGCTTCCGTCTATGGCATCGCCGGACGCCATTGTTTGGTGTCCGGTTGCCATAGTCACCATCGCCGGCCGCTATCGCGTAGCAGGCCGGCGATGGCAGCTTAACCCCTAAAAAGCCGCGATCTCTATAGAACGCGGCTTTTAAGGGGTTAATCAGCGGGGACACAGCGATCGGTCCCCGCTGTAGGAGCTGTGACAGCTGCTGAACAAGACAGCAGCGTCACAGCTCCTGTATGTGTCGGGAGGACGGCCGAAACGGCCGTTACTCCCGTGACGTACTATTACGTCATGGAGCGCGAACGATACAGCTGCCATGACGTAATAGTACGTCAAGGAGCGGGAAGGGGTTAAAGGCATGGTGTTGCCGGAAAAACATGTTTTTTTTTTTAAAATTTAAACATTTAGTGTGTGGGTGATTAAACATTGTTCAAATTTTTTTTATTTTTTTCGCGAGTCAGGAAATATTATAAATTTTTTCTAATTTATAATACTACCCATTTTTGGTCACTAGATGGAGCTAGTTCCCAAAATTGCAGCATTGCAACATTGGGTTAAAAGCCCTCGCTCTAGTGAGCTCTCAGCATCCCCCCCTCCTTTATCCTGGCTAGTGCCGGGATAAACGAGGGGTTTGAAAGGTTTAACCTCCTACACTGTGTGTCGCCATTTTTTGAGGTAACCCACAGTGTAGTAGGTTTACATACAGTAGTAAACACACACAAACACTAACATACATTGAAATCTCTTACCTGCTCCTGCCGCCGCGGCTCCCTCCGGCCCGTCCGCTCCCTTTGCTGCCGCTGTTCCATGTGCACAAGTCCGGAAGCCGCGACCGGAAGTAGTAATATTACTGTCCGGCCGCGACTTCTGGTCCACAGGAAAATGGCGCCGGACGGCGCCAATTTCGAATAGGACTGTGTGGGAGCGGCGCATGCGCAGTTCCCACACAGACGCCGTACACGGACGTGAATGGGACGGGAGCCGTTCACAGTCCCTATGGGACTGTGGCTGCCGTACTCCATGTCTGTGTGTGTCGTTAATCGACACACACAGAAATGGAACAAAAAATGGCAGCCCCCATAGGGAAGAAAAAGTGTAAAAATAAGAAACAGTAAAACACAAACACACAAATGAATATAAACGTTTTTATTAAAGCACTAACATCTTTAACATATCAAAAAATTATTTGTGATGACACTGTTCCTTTAAGCATTATTTAAATTCAACTGGAGTGTATTGAAAAAATTGTTGCTATAAGTAGCAATAATATGGTATAGCATGTGGCGTTCAGAGAAAATTGGGGACCCCATAGCAAAGATCAAAATGGGTCCCCATTATGGTATCAGACTTTGTCACCCAGGACAGAAGGACCTTGTGCTTGTTTCGCCCTCCACGCTCTATCAAAGACCCTTGGGCCAATTCCTCAACCCCTTGTTTGCTAACAAAGCAGAGATGAGTCCTGCACAGGTTATTACCAACCAGTAGGAAAATAGATGGGATGAACCAGGGCTGGGCCCTATCTCTTCAAGTGCCCCATACTAGACACATTGGCCTCCTTATTATGTATGCCCTTGGATATAGCCCAAATATACCCCATAACTGGCAAGAAAGGCTGGAGAGCTACCAGTATTACATATGCCAACAATGGATTTCAATATAAATGTTTCCCCTTTAAGACAGTTAATATTTGTTACATAAAGATAGGTTCTCTATGACCCAAAACCGGAAAATTCTAAGAAAGGTAAGTAAGATAATTAAAACTAGAATGCCATAGATGACCATTAGATTCTTCACTTTGTATAATAAATTGAAAGTCTAATAGGAAAACTCATAATACCAGCCTCCTTAACATTAACAATTACCATGATTAACAATGATACTCACAACTCATTTTTCATTAAAGACTATGGGAAGAGATAAGCTTGTTTATATAGTCCGGCTTTTGAACCAATGAGCCATTTATCAAACAGAAAGCAATAAAAGACAGAGCCAAGCCCGGCAATTAAAACTTCCAAAGTGACCTTGTGACAATGAATGTCCCACCTTCTTCACAAGAAACAGTTAAGTAATTGTTGGGAAATCAATTGGAAATGGATAGATAATTTGTAGGTTGGTCGAACCATATATCTCTGCCCAGGGCAAATGTCACCCATTTACATAGGTACATAAACCTCCATGACATTTTTTGTTTCTGTTTTTGAATAACCAATTACACATTAAAGGTACAGTCTTTGCGTTAATTAGATCGTCAAGCCGGGCACTTCACATAAAGCAGAGTATCCGTTTAGCTCCAAGTGTCCTTTCTTTTTTTTTACATAGTTACATAGTATTAATGCGTATACAGTCAATGGAATAAAACTGGGAATAACGGAACAAGAAAAGGAACTGGGTATTAAGATAAGCTAAGCAGCACTCAATGTCAAGCAGCAGCTGCAAAGGCAAATAGGATTTGAGGGTGTATAAAAAGAGCGATTCAAATGTGATATTACCCCTCAATAAATCCCTTGTAAGGCCACATCTCAAATATGGAATTTAGTTGTGGGCTACAAATTGTAAAAAAAATATAGGAGCACTGGAGAGGGTTCAAGGGTGGGTGACTAGATTATTAAATAGGATGGGAGGTGTCGCTTACATTGAAAGGCTAGAGAAATTGGGCTTGTTCCGCTTGGAAAAAAGACGTTTTACGGCCTGTTCACATCAGCGTTGGCTTTCCGTTCCGGGGTTCCGTCGGAGGTTTCCGTCGGGTGAACCCCGCAACGGAAAGTGAAACTGAAACCACAGCTTCCGTTTCTGTCACCATTGATATCAATGGTGACGCAACCATTGCTAATGGTTTCCGTTCGTCACCATTCCGGCAGGTTTCCGTTTTAACGACGGAATCAATAGCGGAGTCGACTGCGCTATTGATTCCGTCAGAAAAACGGAAACCTGCCGGAATGGCATTTGCAATGCTTCCGTCACCATTGATACCAATAGTGACGGAAACGGAAGCTGTGGTTTCAGTTTGACTTTCCGTTGCAGGGTTCAGCCAACGGAAACCTCCGACGGAACCCCGGAACGGAAAGCGAACGATGATGTGAACAGGCCCTTAGAGATGATTTTAATAACATGTATAAGTATATGTGGGGTCAATACAGAGATCTAGCACATAATCTGTACTTTCAAAGGACTCTACAAAGGACCAGTGGACGCTCATTGTGGAAGAAAGATGTTTTAGACATCAATATAGGGAAGGGTTCTTTACAGTTAGAGTAGAAAAACTCTGGAATGCCCTACCCCAAGAGGTAGTGATGGCAGATACTATGTCAGCATTTAAAATAAAAGGCTAGCTGATTATGTACTGACAAATAGAATTAAGTGTTATAATTAATCTAACAATGAATGACGGGTAATTGAGAAAGGTTGAACTTGATGGACCTGTATCTTTTTTTCAACCTATATAACTATGAAGTGTCCTTTTAACCAATTTATTTTTCAAAATATTGATCTCTCTTGATATGCTTCATCTCTACCACTTGAGTTGTCAGAGCACAATTCTTGATAAGTCATCATAGAGAACACACAGAGTAGAGTTTCTATCTGTGACCATTTTTGCAGATCGTAGGAATATAGAGCTGCTGTCACGTGGCAGCTGTTCCATTCTCACTATCTGATACTGATATTTTTGATATATCGGGTAGGTAAGTATACGTTTTTTTAAGTATGTTTTTTTATTTATTCTACTGTCAAATAAGCACGTTTTAAAACCCCATAGGACACTTTGAGTAGGGAGGTGGTCGTCTAAAAAAGATTTTTGTGGGGGGTTCTCCACTAATCTTGATCCAGCTCTGTCTGCAGACTCCAGACAGTACTACAAACTAAAAGAGAATATCGAAACTTGAAATCTTTTTTTTAAATCTAAATCGGTTAAACATTTTGTACTAATTAGTTTCTTAATATATCATGATAGAGGTCACACCTTTCTTTTCCAAACCCCCTGCATAGACATAGATATAAAATATAACATTTTAGCTGCCTGCAGGTACCACTAGAGGGAACTTAGGAGCTTACTGCATGCTGTAATTCATTGAACTCTATAGTAACACAGTATACATTAAGCTCCTAAACTCCCCCTAGTGGTGGCAAAAGGCAGCTAAAAGATTAGATTTTAAATCCACGTCTATACAGGATACTTTAAACACTATATAAGAAAAACCGAACTCCGACCACTATAAAGATATATTAGGAAATTAATCAGCACAGAATTTTGGACCTTAAAACGACATTGTGTTAAAAGGTGGAGGAGATTCACTTTAAACAACATGAATGATGCCCAAGATATTATCTCATTGTCTTTTTGGGGGTCACATGATGGCAAATGAAAAGTATAGCAGATGATTTAGATGCAGAGAGTAATTGGTTCAGTCAGTTTTTGTTATCACTGTCAGATGTCTGGATAGCAGCATGAAATCTAAGTGAAGCAAGTGGAAACTAAGATATCATATGAAGCATAATAAGCAATTCATTCAATGATATAGTCAACCATGGATGAGTGTCTCATGCAGGAAACCAGCACTTTATTAAGCCGTCTGTCAGAATCCGAATTACAGTTATGTGAATGACATTTCTGACCTGGAAGAGAAGTGAGGAGGAGCTGAATAAAGACATTAAAGGGGTTGTTTGCTTTGGACAATCCCTTTTTGTTAGAAGGGTCTCCTGATGATAATGTGATCACAGCGGCTCCAACTGTTGGGGTCCCCGGCATATCAATAATAATCTGTAGGGGAACCTTGCAGCAAGTATTCCTCTTCCCTGCAGCGCCACCACAGGTGAAATTAAGTATTGCATGGTTCACATTGAAAGCAATAGTCTGTCCATATAATTGTTTTTTTTTTAAGTTCTTTTATTTATTTTTTTCTTTGGGGAGGGAAACGCCAACATGAAGAGAGTGTCCTGCGGTCGCGACTGTCGGTAAGTACGCCGTGCAAATTCATATTGAGCTTGGGTATTTACCTTAAGGCGTATATATATCTTATTTGGGGAAAATGTTGTGTTTTCCAGCAGGCAGCAATAGTCAATCATCCTGCTGTTAATATTTGAGCAATCGGCCATGGAACATTAATATGTAAGTCTACCAAACCTACATTTAATAACGGCAAAGTCAAGTCTGGTAATATTGGCTGCCCCACCACCACTGATATAACCTGAAACACCTCTTTCCATAGTTTCCCAATTTTAGGACAATACCACCACATATGAAATGTCCTACTTGTCCACATTGCTTCCAACATAAGTTCGAACATCCTGAGTCAATCTAACGGGGGATACATACCGTCTTAATTAAGTCTTTTTTAGCTGTTCAATATGATTTATACAATGAGTTGTACTCATTGACCATTCACATTCACCTTCCACCATTCACCTTCCCCAACTTTCCTAACAGGAATTGCTGTACCAAAAAGGACTCTAGCTCTTATAGGGTTCTTACCTTGGGACAATAATTACCTTGCAAAAAGCTTCTAATCTGAAGAAATTGAAAAAAAATTGCATTTAGGAAAGGTCTGGTTCCCTTTCAACGCAACGTATGATTTCAACTGTGTCCCATTATACATGGTGCATCATGTTTCAATTCCTGTCTCTACCCAACTTTTTAAATGCAAACCAGATATATGGTATTCCAAACACCTAACCGAAAGGGGCCTTGGGGTGAGATTAATAAAACATTTTTCTTTTACCAATTTCCTCCAGGTTTGTAAGTAATGTAGCTTGCATAGAACCCAAAACGGGAGAAAAGGTGTTTGTTTTTTTAAGGTATTCAGCTTCTAGCAACAACCCTAAGTTGTTAGTGCCCACTCTATTTGAACCCATCTCAGATCTAACTCCTGGTCCCACCACTCATTAAATCAATTTTTGCAGCTTTGTAATATAAAGATACATTTGGGACACCCATCCCTCCCTCTTTAAATGCATAGTTTAGTGTTTTCTGGGACACTCTTGGTCGTTTATCTTCCCAAATAAAACACCCTATCACAGATTGTAATTTTCGAAGTACGTCTTCCCGAGAACTTAAGGGGGATACAACGTAATAAGTATATTATTTTAGGGAGGAATAACTTTTTTACAGTATTTATTCTAGCGACCCATGACAGATCCAACTTTGTAATCCTTGAAATTTCAGATTCCAAGTCTTCTTTTAAGATATTTACTTTCTATTTACTAAAGACTGTGTAGGGAATGCTAAATTAATGCCCAGCTAGGTTAGACCATCCTTGAACCATACAAATTAGAATTGGCATTTTAAATCAGCTGTATCTCAAAAAGTTAAAATAATTTTTTATAAAAACTAATCATAAAGCTGCACCAAACACACTTTTTAACAAAAAAACACTTACAAAGGTTTACATGGTCTTTAAATTAAATATAATGTTCTTTTTTTTGTCCCCTTTAAATCTGTAACATAGTCCAAAATGTAAAAATGTTCTAGATGTTGTCCAGCTCGGACAACCACATCATGTGTCGTAGGTTCCATTTTATCAAGCTGTACACCCCCAAGGATCTTCTATAATCTATTGGAAAAGAAAGTGGTAAGTGTTCAATTCCCCTGCAGCGCCACCATTGAGGAAATGAAGAATTACATGGTATCCATTAAAATAAATGGAATGTCCGTGTTATCCATAGACCTCCTGAGGGAGAAACACTCATTGTAACCGCTCGCCGCTCTATTGAAATGTGACTAAAACAGCCACATGTGCGGATGTGCCGCCATGCCTGGAAAAACATTAAAGGGGCAGTTCACTGGACCCCCCGCTGCTCACACATTGATGGCTTATCCTAAGGAACGGTCATCAATTTGTATTCCCTAAAAAAAATAATAGTAATTATTCATATTTTGGGAGAAGACAATACTTCCTGAGTGTAAACTCAGATTTTACTACAAAACCACAAATACTCTACAGCGATGACTGAACATGTACAATGACTTTATATGGGTCAAAGCACAGGAGTCCTACAAGTCATGGGAAATGGGTTGATTGGCAGGGCATGTCCCAGGGTGGGCCTGGAAAGTGAACGGGCATCAGTGGTGAGTTTGAAGCTTTAGTCCTGAGAGCTGTAGTGGCAGATTATAAATAGAAAATTAGGAGTAGCACAGTGTGAACTGGGGTTTAATGTGTAGTACCAAACAAATGACAGAATATAGAAACATTCAAGTCCCTTTGTTCTTACATTATTATCATTATCACCATCATAATGATCTTATTATGATGGTTGTTATTATTATGTTTATGAAATAATAATGTTAATAAAAATATTATTATTATTATTATTAATAATAATATACTACTTATAGTTATAATAAAATAATAAAAATGCTGATAATAATAAAAATAAAATGCTATTAGCAATTGTAATAAAAAATAATAAAATAATCATAATTATAATTTGTTTATGTAATGGCAGGAAGGAGGTGAAGGGAAAGTGAGCCCTAATCTACCCACCGCCCTGTCCCTGCCTACTTGCAACGACCCGCCCTAGGCGACGAGGTACAACTGGGCGGCGGTCCCTACGCTGGCTAAGTGCACAGGAAGACAAACAGGGAACACGCAAGGGAAGGGGCAGTAGCCACGGAACGCCACGAGGAAACGGGGCGGCGAACAAACAGTCAGGACCAGGACGAAGTGAGTACACCCGAGCAGGCACGGAGACAGAAGCAAGCCAGGGCAAGCAAGCAGGTCAAGCAGAACTGCAGCAAGGCAGAAGCACGGCAGAAGCAGGCTGGAGCAAGCAGCAGTGGGGCCAGGAATCCAAAAGAATTACAAGCACTGAGGGAGAGCACAGGGCAGGTAATAAGGGCAGGGGGCGGAGCTAACTCCGAGAGACCAGGCCGCGATAGGCTCTCCCACTCCTGAGCCTGCCACCCTGGTTGGTGGGAGATGGTGTCAGTCGAGCAGGTCTGGCCTCAGGTGTGGATTGATTAATCCCAGGAGTATAGCTAGATGAAGTACCTGGCAGATCCCTAACAGTACTCCCCCTTTTATGAGGGGCCACCGGACCCTTACTAAGGGGACCCGGTTTAGTGGGGAAGAGGAGGTGGAACCTCCTGATCAATACCCCAGCGTGAACATCACGGGCAGGTACCCAAGTCCTCTCCTCCAGCCCGTATCCTCTCCAATGGACCAGGTACTGGAGGGAGCCCTGGACCATCCTACTGTCCATAATCTTGGCCACCTCGAATTCCACCCCCTCAGGGGTGAGAACGGGAACAGGAGGTATCCTCGAGGGGGACCAGGACGGGGAGCAGCGTTTAAGGAGGGAGGCATGGAAGACGTCATGTATGCGAAAGGATGGGGGGAGCTCCAGACGGAAGGATACAGGGTTGAGGACTTCAATGATCTTATAAGGTCCAATAAATCGGGGAGCAAACTTCCTGGACGGGACCTTAAGGCGCAAGTTCCTGGACGACAACCAGACCAAATCCCCGACGACAAACCGGGGGTTAGCAGAACGTCTACTATCCGCCTGAATCTTTTGTGCGCTCTGGGACGCCTCTAGGTTCTTCTGAACCTGGGCCCAGACAGTGCACAGTTCCCGATGAACCTCCTCTACCTCAGGATTATTGGAACAACCAGGGGAGACGGAGGAGAACCTTGGGTTAAACCCGAAATTACAGAAAAACGGGGAGACCCCTGACGAGTTACTGACCCGGTTATTCAGGGAAAATTCAGCAAGGGGAAGGAATGAGACCCAATCGAATTGACAGTCAGAGATGAAACACCTTAAATATTGTTCCAGGGATTGGTTGGTCCTTTCCGTTTGGCCATTAGTTTCGGGATGGAAGGCGGAGGAGAAGGACAGATCTATCTCCAACTTTTTACAAAAAGCTCTCCAAAATAAGGAAACAAATTGTACCCCTCTGTCAGAAACGATATTGACTGGGGCCCCATGGAGACGCAGGATGTGTTTCACAAACAAAGAAGCTAACGTCTTGGCGTTAGGTAGCTTCTTAAGGGGCACAAAGTGGCACATCTTGCTGAAGCGGTCGACTACCACCCACACCACCGACTTGCCCTGAGATGGAGGCAAATCGGTGATAAAATCCATGGAGATATGGGTCCAAGGTCTCTGGGGAATGGGCAAGGAACTATGTAATGGCAGGAAGGAGGTGAAGGGAAAGTGAGCCCTAATCTACCCACCGCCCTGTCCCTGCCTACTTGCAACGACCCGCCCTAGGCGACGAGGTACAACTGGGCGGCGGTCCCTACGCTGGCTAAGTGCACAGGAAGACAAACAGGGAACACGCAAGGGAAGGGGCAGTAGCCACGGAACGCCACGAGGAAACGGGGCGGCGAACGAACAGTCAGGACCAGGACGAAGTGAGTACACCCGAGCAGGCACGGAGACAGAAGCAAGCCAGGGCAAGCAAGCAGGTCAAGCAGAACTGCAGCAAGGCAGAAGCACGGCAGAAGCAGGCTGGAGCAAGCAGCAGTGGGGCCAGGAATCCAAAAGAATTACAAGCACTGAGGGAGAGCACAGGGCAGGTAATAAGGGCAGGGGGCGGAGCTAACTCCGAGAGACCAGGCCGCGATAGGCTCTCCCACTCCTGAGCCTGCCACCCTGGTTGGTGGGAGATGGTGTCAGTCGAGCAGGTCTGGCCTCAGGTGTGGATTGATTAATCCCAGGAGTATAGCTAGATGAAGTACCTGGCAGATCCCTAACAGTTTATAATAAATATGAATAATTATATTAAAAATAAGAATACAAAAGAATGCTACCACTAATAATATGATGAAACTAATAATAATAATAATAATAATAATAATAATAAAAAAAAAATGCTACTAGTAATTGTAATAAAATTATATTATCACTAATAATAAACATAATAATTAGTATTAGGGTATGTTCACACGGCCAAATTTCAGACGTATACGAGGCGTATTATGCCTCGTTTTACGTCTGAAAATACGGCTCCAATACGTCGGCAAACATCTGCCCATTCATTTGAATGGGTTTGCCGACGTACTGTGCAGACGAGCTGTTATTTATGCGTCGTCGTTTGACAGCTGTCAAACGACGACTCGTAAAAATACAGCCTCGTCAAAAGAAGTGCAGGACACTTCTTTCAGACGTTTTTGGAGCTGTTTTCTCATAGACTCCAATGAAAACAGCTCCAAAAACGGACGTAAAAAACGCCGCGAAAACGGCGCGAAAAACGCCGCGAAAAATGCGAGTTGGTAAAAAAACGTCTGAAAAGCAGGGTCTGTTTTCCCTTGAAAACAGCTCTGGATTTTCAGACGTTTTGGTTGACTACGTGTGAACATACCCTTATACAAAATAATCATAAATATTAATAATTCTTATAAAAATAATAAGAATAAAAATGAATGTTACTTTTATTATTATTAATATAATAATAATAATAATAATAATAATAATAATAATAATAATTATATAATACAGGGTGGACCACAAAAAATAGAAACATTTCGGTTGTGTGGTTTGTACAGGATAATGGAAGAATCACGTCTTTACCAGTCACAGAAAATTCTGGAAGTGGTTTCCGCCAGCGGCTATGCGAAGTTGTGCTCATCCAATCATGTTCAGCTACCCCTTCTGCAACACCACACGTTCCTTATTCTGGACATGAACGTTAATTAGCGGTTTCAGTTCGGGCACAGTCTGACGATTAGTTTCATAAACCCTATCCTTCAGGTAACCCCACAGATAAAAGTCGAACACCATTCGAGGCCGTGGATTCCACAACACTTTGCTCACCGTACCGTTCTTCTGTGAATGCTGCATGCACTCGGCATAGAGACGTGTGCGACGTGTAGCGTCACCCCGTTTTGTTGAAAGAAACAACACTCACATACTCATGATACAATTGTGATCAGTTTACTGTGAATAGAATTGCCCGAAGATGTCCATGTATACGGCTGTGTTCTCATTATCATCAACGAATATTGTACCCACAATCCGCGCACCCATAACCGCGCAGCAAATGCTGATTTTTGGATCGTGAAGTGGCTGTTGGAGCAGCTCCTGTGAATTTTCTTTGTGCCAGTGATTATTGTTCTGAGAAGTAACACAGACGGTTAGAAGGAACCACACTGCGTCGAACAGGATGTATTGCAACCGGGCCAATTGGCCGTCTACGATCACATCCAGTAGCTAATTGTAATACGCCGCACACTTCTGTGCATACCCATCTTTAACATTTGCACAACTGACCCTCGGTATGGCTTGAGGTGAATCGATTTCAGAACACGTCTGGCGTGTACCTGCTGGGATAATCTTTCCCTTGATCCCCTCAGGCTTCTCATGATCCTCTCCTGGATGTCTGCAACAACGACGGATGTTCGTACACGTGGTTATCTACTTTTTTGGCATCGGACATGGATCCTGTGTTACGCCGCTACTGCACCAAACCATGTATACTGCTTTTTGCCGGAACGGAAAGGTCTGGAAATTGACCAGAAAAACAGTCCTGTGTTTCTTTGAATGAGCCTGTGTGAACATGGGCCTCCACTACCGCAATTCTTTATTGAATTGAATACATGTTGGACACCCTCATACACAACACTGTTGCCCTCCGTAAAGAGTACCACTCGACTAGCAGGGAAAGACACGATGTGTCTCATTCATTTCTTAAACTGCTGTGGTAAAATGAAAGCTGAACTTTGATTAGTTGCTATGAGTAACAAAGACAGATTTGATGAATGAGGCCCGATAAGAATTATCCTAAACAAACCACACAAGGGAAACGGGTCTGCTATTCGTGGGCCGCCCTGTACTGCTACCAGTACTATTATTATTATTACTACTACTACTACTACTACTATTTCTACTACTACTACTACCAGTGGCGGATTATAATATGGGCGTTTCGGGCGGTCGCCCGGGGCCCGAGGCTGCCAGGGGGCCCATCGCAGCCCGAACCGCACACTATCTTAAAAAACTATGCAGCGCTGCTAGCTGCCGCGCTGCCCGCTTCCAACTGAATCTGCGTCTGCAGGACGCAGATTCAGTTGGGTTGAATGCTGGAGTTTCGCTCCAGCATTCACTCTGCCGTGAGCGGCTCGGTGCAGGCAGGCGCGATGTAGTGACGTCATCACGCCTGCCTGCACGGAGTCACTCACAGCACAGTGCAGAGGAGGAGAAGCATCGCATCCCCCACCGTCGTGGGAACCGGGATAGGTAAGCAATTATGTTTTTTTTATTTATTAGGTACGTACATATGGGGCATTATGCTGTGTCAGCTATGGGGCATTATACTGTGTCAGCTATGAGGGCATTATACTGTGTCGCAGCTATGAGGCATTATACTGTGTCACCTCTATGGGGCATTATACTGTGTCAGCTATGGGGCATTATACTGTGTCAGCTATGGGGCATTATGCCGTGTCAGCTATGGGGCATTATACTGTGTCAGCTATGGGGGCATTATACTGTGTCAGCTATGGGGCATTATACTGTGTCAGCTATGGGGCATTATGCCGTGTCAGCTATGGGGCATTATACTGTGTCAGCTATGGGGGCATTATACTGTGTCAGCTATGGGGCATTATGCTGTGTCAGCTATGGGGCATATACTGTGTCAGCTATGGGGCATTATACTGTGTCAGCTATGGGGCATTATGCTGTGTCAGCTATGGGGCATTATACTGTGTCAGCTATGGGGCATTATACTGTGTCAGCTATGGGGCATTATACTGTGTCAGCTATGGGGCATTATGCTGTGTCGGCTATGGGGCATTATACTGTGTCGGCTATGGGGCATTATACTGTGTCAGCTATGGGGCATTATACTGTGTCGGCTATGGGGCATTATACTGTGTCGGCTATGGGGCATTATACTGTGTCAGCTATGGGGCATTATACTGTGTCGGCTATGGGTCAATATACTGTGTCGGCTATGGGGCATTATACTGTGTCAGCTATGGTGGCATTATACTGTGTCAGCTATGGGGCATTATACTGTGTCAGCTATGGGGCATTATACTGTGTCAGCTATGGGGGCATTATACTGTGTCAGCTATGGGGGTATTATACTGTGTCAGCTATGGGGCATTATACTGTGTCAGCTATGGGGGCATTATACTGTGTCACATCTATGGGGCATTATACTGTGTCAGCTATGAGGGCATTATACTGTGTCACCTCTATGGGGCATTATACTGTGTCAGCTATGGGGCATTATACTGTGTAGCAGCTATGGGGCATTATACTGTGTCAGCTATGGGGCATTATACTGTGTCAGCTATGGGGGCATTATACTGTGTCACATCTATGGGGCATTATACTGTGTCAGCTATGGGGGCATTATACTGTGTCAGCTATGGGGCATTATACTGTGTCACCCCTATGGGGCATTATACTGTGTCAGCTATGGGGCATTATACTGTGTCAGCTATGGGGGCATTATACTGTGTCACATCTATGGGGCATTATACTGTGTCAGCTATGGGGGCATTATACTGTGTCAGCTATGGGGCATTATACTGTGTCACCTCTATGGGGCATTATACTGTGTCAGCTATGGGGCATTATACTGTGTCAGCTATGGGGCATTATACTGTGTCAGCTATGGGGCATTATACTGTGTAGCAGCTATGGGGGCATTATACTGTGTCAGCTATGGGGGCATTATACTGTGTCAGCTATGGGGGCATTATACTGTGTCAGCTATGGGGGCATTATACTGTGTCGCAGCTATGGGGCATTATACTGTGTCACAGCTATGGGGCATTATACTGTGTCAGCTATGGGGCATTATACTGTGTCAGCTATGGGGCATTATACTGTGTCAGCTATGGGGGCATTATACTGTGTCAGCTATGGGGCATTATACTGTGTCAGCTATGGGGCATTATACTGTGTCAGCTATGGGGCATTATACTGTGTCAGCTATGGGGCATTATACTGTGTAGCACCTATGGGGCATTATACTGTGTCAGCTATGGGGCATTATACTGTGTCAGCTATGGGGCATTATGCTGTGTCAGCTATGGGGCATTATACTGTGTCAGCTATGGGGCATTATACTGTGTCACCTCTATGGGGCATTATACTGTGTAGCAGCTATGGAGCATTATACTGTGTCAGCTATGGGGCATTATACTGTGTCAGCTATGGGGCATAAGGGTATGTTCACACGGCGGGGGTCCGTAACGGCTGAAATTACGGGGATGTTTCAGCCTGAAAACATCCCCGTAATTTCAGCCGTACCGGCATGTGCAGGCGCTTGAACGCCGCGTCAATTACGGCCGTAATTAGCGCTGCTATTCATTGGAGTCAATGAATAGCGGCTCCAATTACGGCCAAAGAAGTGACAGGTCACTTCTTCTACGCGGGCGTCTATTTACGCGCCGTCATTTGACAGCGGCGCGTAAATATACGCCTCGTGTGAACAGACAAACGTCTGCCCATTGCTTTCAATGGGCAGATGTTTGTCAGCGCTATTGAGGCGCTATTTTCAGACGTAATTCGGGGCAAAAACGCCCGAATTACGTCCGTAAATAGGCCGTGTGAACATACCCTTATACTGTGTCAGCTATGGGGGCATTATACTGTGTCGCAGCTATGGGGCATTATACTGTGTCGCAGCTATGGGGCATTATACTGTGTCAGCTATGGGACATTATACTATGTCAGCTATGGGGCATTATACTGTGTCAGCTATGGGGGCATTATACTGTGTCAGCTATGGGGCATTATACTGTGTCAGCTATGGGGCATTATACTGTGTCGCAGCTATGGGGGCATTATAATGTGTTGCAGCTATGGGGGCATTATACTGTGTCGCAGCTATGGGGGCAATATACTGTGTCACAGCTATGGGGGCTTTATACTGTGTCGCAGCTATGGAGGCAATATACTGTGTCGCAGCTATGGAGGCATTATACTGTGTAGCAGCTATGGAGGCATTATACTGTGTAACAGCTATGGAGGCATTATACTGTGTCGCAGCTATGGAGGCAATATACTGTGTCGCAGCTATGGAGGCATTATACTGTGTAGCAGCTATGGAGGCATTATACTGTGTCGCAGCTATGGGGGCAATATACTGTGTCACAGCTATGGGGGCATTATACTGTGTTGCAGCTATGGAGGCATTATACTGTGTCGCGGCTATGGGGGCATTATACTGTGTCGCGGCTATGAGGGCATTATACTGTGTCGCAGCTATGGGGGCATTATACTGTGTAGAGGCAGCTATGAAGGGCATTATACTGTGGGGGCAGCTATGGGTGGCAATATACTGTGGGGGCAGCTACGGGGGACATTATACTGAGCAATTACAAGAGCTGCAGGTCCAAGGGGTGGAGACGCTGTGTAGCACTATATACTAGGGGGGATTGTTGTATAGCACTATATAGAAGGGAGCGCTGTATATCACTATACCTAAGGGGGATTGCTGTGTAGCACTATATACAAGAGGGGGAGGGCTATGTGACGCTATTTTCAGAGGGGGAGGACTGTGTAGTGCTATTTACAGGGGGCTGTGTGTGGTGCTATCTACAGTGTTTGACACAATTATATTCAGGGGCGCAGTCTATGGTGCTATAATATTTAGGGGCACAGTGTTTGTACTATTTTATTCAGGGGCGCAGTGTTTGGTGCTATTATATTTAGGGGCACAGTGGGTGGCACCATGATAATATTATCTTTGTTTATAGGTGTGGAAATGTTGGAAAAGTGAGGAGCCAAAGACATCTGAGTGGCAAATTCTGCAGAAATGGGTCATGGCCGGGAAAAGTCGTCATGAAGTCTGGACTGGATGGAGAAGAGGAAAAAAACTACGTCGTCACCTGTGAGTCACTAGATTTATAGACAATCTGTCATCTCTACTGACATGTTTATTATAGGAAATCCTTGTATTTCACAAAGTCTTTGTGCAGTCCAGGACTGATAGACAAATAAGTGTTACTATTCCCCTTGTCAGGAGAATGTGTCCCTACACGGTGCGATACTGTCAGCGATGGTTGGACACTGTCAGTATGTGGGGACACAGCCTTTTGACAAGGGGAGTAGTAACAGTGGCGGATTATCATATGGGCGTTTCGGGCGGCCGCCCGGGGCCCGAGGCTTCCAGGGGGCCCATGGCAGCCCGAAACGCACATTATCTCGTAAATCTATTCAGCGCGCTAGCGCTGCTAACGGCCGAAGATGGGGAGGAGCAGGGAATTCGCCGGGATCCAGGGGTAGGACACGCCTCCCTGACAGTGCGGGCCTCCGCCATTGAGTAACAGAACAGCGACGGACGGCTGTTCTGTTACTCCAAAGCAGCAAGAGAAGAGCCGGCGGGCGGTCACCGGCGCTGAGGTCAGTACAGGATTATCCTCCTGCCCAACTGGTTCCCGACCGCTGGCTGTATTTTTACGGCCAGCGGTCAGGGACGGGTGCTTAAAACCCGAGCCATAGACTTTCTACGGCTCGGGTTTTAACTTGCTGCCCGCGCGATCGGGCAGCTGAATGTCGGGTCTCCGGCTGTCAGTGACTGCCGGGGACCCTGAGGAGAAGACAGAAGCAGCTTTCGCTGCTTCTGTCTTCTCCGATGTCTTCTTACACAGCGTTCAATGAACGCTGTGTACAGGAATAGAGACAGCAGCAGCGGCGCTGTCTCTATTCCTCCCGGTGATCATGTGACAGGTCACATGATCGCCGGGTGCCGTTAGTGGCAGACTGTTGCTGGGTCTTACTAGACCCAGCACAGCCCTATTAGTGACAATCGTCACTATGAGAGGGCTGATTTCCCCTGTAACTGGGGCTGCTGTGCAGCTCCAGTTACAGTGGAAAAACATGGTGTAAAACAAAGAGAAAGTAGATATAAAGTTCCCCAAAGGTCTTTTTTGACCTTTGAGGATCAGAACATAGTAATAAAAAATAGTAAAGTGCAAAAAAAATAAATAATAATAAATACACATAAAATACCCACCCCAAAAAAAACGTTCCCCCCCGCCAATCATTGTTGTAACGCTAGCGCTGACCCAATTACCCTAATATAGACATGTAATATATTAAAATTTACGGTAGACAATGACGATCACAGATAAAAGGTCTATTTTAGGGTAAAACAATGTTATTACCAAAAAAAAATAGCTGAAACGTAAAAAAGCTTCTTTTTTTACTATTATTTTCAAACTTTATGAATAAAAATTCTAAAATGGCAAAAAATGTGTGCATAAAAACGATAAAAAACGAAACCTGCATTGTCTACGGAAAAAACGTCGCAAAAATAACGTCGGTTTTATTTTTTTTTAATAAAAATGTGTGTTTGGTGCAACTTTGTAATTACGTTTTATTAAAAAAATATTTTCACTTTTTGAGATACAGCTGCTTTGTATCCTGTATCCGTCAGGTCAGCAGGACTGACGGGATCAGTGAAACGGGCCCTGCGCTAAATTATAATCTTAGATGTGATAGATTTGAGGTGGATCCTGCGTGTCACTGATCCCGTCAGTCCTGCTGACCTGACGGATACAGGATACAAAGCAGCCGTATCTCAAAAAGTAAAAATATTTTTTAATAAAATCAATCAATCACACTGATACACAGACATACTATATATATATATATAATTATAATATAAAGTTTTTAAATGTGTACATAACCTTGTGGCACTATATACAAGGGGGAGCGCTGTGTGGCACTATATACAAGGGGGAGCTCTGTGTGGCACTATATACAAGGGGGAGCGCTGTGTGACACTATATACAAGGGGGAGCGCTGTGAGGCACTATATACAAGGGGGAGCGCTGTGAGGCACTATATACAAGGGTGAGCGCTGTG